>NC_089784.1:43721644-43726644 GCF_040412425.1 Macrobrachium rosenbergii
AAATAAATTGCCTTTCTTAGACATAATGGTTTCAAGACACGATGATCATTTTAATACCACGATTTTTAGGAAAAAAACTTTTACCGTTCTGGGTTCTAATTTTTATAGCCATTGTTTGTTTAATTTTAAGTTAAATTCTTTGTCTACCCTCTTCCACAGGGCCTTTAGTTTAACATCTGATTGGAATGGTTTTCACGAGGAAGTTCTATATCTCCACCAATATTTTATTAATAACTGTTTCCCATCTGAGCTCTTTTACACACATTTGCGCAAATTTTTAAATAATATTTTTCAACTAAAATTCAGAATACCAACAGTACCTAAACTATCTTTCTATGCAAGTGTCCCGCTTATCTACGATAAACATTTTTACCAAGATTTACGAAATATAATAAACAAATATTTACCGGCTGTCGAATTGAAACTAATACCTAATAATCCAATGACGATCAAGTCTATGTTTAAATATAAAGAAAGTCTGCACCCTTTGATGGCCTCAGGAGTCATATACCTATTTAATTGCCCCAGATGTGACCTGGGGAAGTACGTGGGCTCCACTCGTAGGTTGTTGAAGGTGAGATTAGACTGTCATCGTGGCGTAAGTTACCGAACAGGTGCTAAATTATCAAACCCCGAATTTTCATGCATAAGAGACCACGGGAAAAAGAGCAAATATAACATCAATTACAAGGATTTCAAAATAATAGGCAAAGCTCCGAATGACCACCAACTATCAATACTAGAATCCCTTTTTATTAAACAACTAGTTACCCAATTAAATACTCAGTCCACGTCATCACCTCTATACCGCTCGTGAGTTTCCGTTGGAACCAAAACGGACCCTGAATGTCACTCAACTTTTGCCTTCAGCACTATTTGGTATTCATTGTTCCTTTCTGTTATGTTTCTTTTTATACTTTTATGTAAAATTTATTTTTTCTCGTTTTAAAATCTGAGTCTACTTTTAATTATGTTGTCTTTTTAATTTATAGCTTTGAAAATGGGACACATGGTCCTGAAACGTCAGCACAATAAAGTACATTGAAAGGAAGTACAAGGAATTCTCCTTCTCCCCTAACTCGATGCTGTTCATCAGGTTTAAAGCAACCGCCTTCGACTTTCATATATATATATATATATATATATATATATATATATATATATATATATATATATATATATATATATATATATATATATACTGTATATTTATGTGTGTGTATGTGAGTCACTTAATAGGATGTGACAAAATAAATATATATATATATATATATATATATATATATATATATATATATATATATACATATATATATATATAATATATATGTGATAAAATAAATAAATAAATATATATATATATATATATATATATATATATATATATATATATATATATATATATATATATATATATATATATATATATATATATATATATATATATATATATATATATATATATATATATATATATATATATATATCCAGAAAAAAAGTACCAAGCGCTTTTGTTTTGCTCAACACATTTTCAGGTACAATGTGCAGTGTACCTCGGAAATGTGGCAAGATAACAGGAAAGCGCTTGTTACATCTTCCTTTTATTTTTCCTGTGGCCTTAGCTGGATATTTTGTCACATGCTATTAAGTGACTCACATTCATACACACACCCATATATATATATATATATATATATATATATATATATATATATATATATATATATATATGTATGTATGTATGTATGTATGTATGTATGTATGTGTGTGTGTACTTGTGTTTGTGAGCACACTTTATTTCATTTATTTTCTTTTCAAGTTACTGTTCCCTGTCTTCTGGGATTTTACCTATACAAGATCATTTTCTGATTCGATAACTACAAATATATGGAACATATCAATAATAATTTTAATTTTCTATTTCATTAGTACAGAATGGTTCATAGTTACAGACATAAAAAGCATACGAACTCGTTTATTTCCATGTAACTAATCCGTGAGCTAATTAAAGTATTAGGTAAGGAAAGGTATGGAACAAGCTCTGACCTTACCAACAGAATATCCTACCTCCAGATAATATTTAATAGGCGCTACTTCGGTAGTGAACATTTCAAACCTGATTAAAGAGGTTCATGTCCTGTAGAATAAAAGTAAAGGTGTTGCTATATCGCCTCTGTTCACCAAAGACTAACCTTAAATTCATGGAATACGAATTATTAATCAGACATGCGTTTCGTGGTTTGCATCATTCTGTCTTGCTCTTAATTATTCACACGGACATATGGTTAGTTGTACATATACGGAAGGAAGAACGAAAGGTATGAAATTTAAAATTTATGAACCTGTAAATGTTTAAGGAAAATCTCTCTCTCTCTCTCTCTCTCTCTCTCTCTCTCTCTCTCTCTCTCTCTCTCTCTCTCTCTCTCTATATATATATATATATATATATATATATATATATATATATATATATATATATATATATATATGTGTGTGTGTGTATATATATGTGTGTGTGTGTTTTTTTGTAACTTGTGCCAAGTGTTTCTGTTGTGTTTCACCTCTACCTCAGAAAATAAAAATAAATCTTTTTTTACTTTCTATCATCTAGGCTCACAAGATGTGCTGGTAAAGTCAGAAGCTGTTCCTTCTTTTTCAAAGCATGAGGTTTATTTTATTAGATATAAATTACGAAAACTATTCAGGTCAAGAGCCACAAATCTTTTGTGTTCGTATCTTAGCTCGACCTGGATTTCTTACCTTCCTGGTCGGTAATAAGAAAATTCCAAAATCATCTTTATTTTATCATTAATATTACTGATAGTTTTGCTCGTGTTGTTGTTTCATTGTCATTTCTGCTATTACTGTATGGTCTTACTCTATAGTGCTGTTGTCAACATTATTCTCCTCATCATTATGGTTGTTACCGTGCTTTCAAAAATTCACTGTAATGAGTATCTACAAGTTCATAGCGAAAATTTTCAAATGGGAAAGATGTTCATAAACAGGAAAGCCATTTCTTTAAACCAAGACACAAATATATAAAACGAATCTTATAAGAAATGACATTGGTATTTATTTCTATCAAGAAATCTCATACCTACTCATTCTTAAATTTCAGATGTCATTGTCAAGAGAAATATTGGACAAAATGTTACACTTATTACAACAAAATAACCGGTTTTCTTTCAAACAGGTATATTTAATGTCAGAATGAGAATGGGAGAACTCGTTTCGACAAAGATTGCAAAGATATTACTTGCTTTTAATTTGAATCATAAATATGTCAACAATATGTACAACGGAGAAAATTAAGCTCTCTGGTAAGCGAGCTTAATTTTCTCCTGTCACAAAATCATATTTATGAGGCCTCCCAACATTCAGAATCCCGTTCGTTTTGTATCATTAGAAGACTAACAAGAGAACTGCCAAACTCCATAGTATCCAATTTAACACTGTGATTTAATTGAACGCAATATTTCTTATGCACATTCAAGGAGGATTAATGGGTTTTCCCATAAAGATGCCATGATCCATCCGGGGTATGATTACGACGGATTCCTTGTATTTATAGTTCCAGTGGGAAATACATATACCTTTTGTAAGTAAACGATTCCATAAAGACGTGAAATGTAGTGGTGGGTTAGTGTCTCATAATAGATTAATAAACGTACTGGCAGTAATTTTAACATCTTCCCTAGCTTAGAGAAGGTATGTTCTCGAAAAATTCTGTTAATGAGGCTTAACATAAACACTTTGGTATTTCTGATGTATGTTTGATCACTGAGTATGATATATCACCCAGTCCAGTAGTTGACTCACTACAATTACTTATCCAAATTACCTAATAATAAAAGGTACATTGTATTGTTCATTCCTTAAATATTAAAATCAATTTCTAATTGTTCCATTATCATTCTTTAAGCAGAATAGGGTTTATCACCATTTATCTTTGCAACATTAGCAAAACTCCTTTGCCACTAACTGGGGATCAGATACTTCACAACCATTGATCTTGATAACTGTAGTTGACAAGGAGTAAATTTACCTGCTATTTTTCTATCTCTTCCAAACTAAAGTCAAGGGTGTTTTTTAATTTAATGATGATATGCAAATTGTCCAAGATTCCTTTCGTCCTTTTTTTATTTCCATATGGATATGAGCTCTTGCTTTTCGAAATTCAATACGGTAATACTTACATTTTTGTCTGAGACATCTGGTGAAAGCAAACCTCATAGTTCTTTGAGTTTCCTAGCATTTACGAGTCCACCAGGGAACTGGGTGGCCGATAAATATGCCTGAAGTCCCAGGTATTGATTGAAGAACAGCCAAAATTATAATTGTATTGAAAAAGTCAAGAGTATCATCTACAGAGGGAAAATCATGAGCCGAATCATCCATTGAGCCGTGTTCCTGGAATGTTGCCCAGTCAGCTTTACCAATGTTCCATTTAGGTAACCCTGAGGATGGAGAATTTGAGGATACTTTCTTTACTATTGGAAAATGGTCGCTGGTAAATCTATCATTTATCACTCTCCAAATGAAGTCAGTATGGCAGTCATCACTGCATATTTGTAAGTCATTTCCAGATAATGTTCCTGTTAATATAAAAATGGGTAGACTCCCCTGCGTTTAAGATTCCCACATTTCCACTTTCTGTGACAGAAAAGAGGCAATCTCTTCTTCGATTGGTAGTGATATCACCCCAAAGGGGGTTTCTACTATTCATATCTCCCAGAATAATAAAGGCATTTGGTAGCTGTTGAATGAGGGATTTAAGTTCATCAGTGGTGAAGACTTCACTAGGTGGTAGACAGAGAGAGCACACTATATATTCTTCGCATTTGGACCTGCACAGCTATCACTTGCAGTGTTCACTGGATACTAACGGGATTTTGTGGGGTGCCATTACGAATATATAAAACTACACCCCCATGGCCTCACAGACACGGACACGTATTATTACCAGTCATAGTCTCCCGCAAATATAATTATGCATG
>NC_089784.1:43731644-43764144 GCF_040412425.1 Macrobrachium rosenbergii
TTGCTTAAAGGGAAAGCCAGAAATCACCCTTGTCTAATGTCCGTGTGCCTCTTGCATCGGCAGTATTAAGTCTTTATTACTCCTTTGGCACCCTCAGTGCAGCTTCGAATTCATTATTCCTTTGTCTATTTCATTACTGGCGTATAATGTGTATATATCTCTCATTTCAGAGGACCCTTCAGGAAGCTTCTCGGACTGTGGCTGGAATTCCCCAGTTTCATTCAATCTACTTGAGTTCCTCTTTCCCGTACTAATGTC
Source organism: Macrobrachium rosenbergii (assembly GCF_040412425.1). Taxonomy (NCBI): domain Eukaryota; kingdom Metazoa; phylum Arthropoda; class Malacostraca; order Decapoda; family Palaemonidae; genus Macrobrachium; species Macrobrachium rosenbergii. The sequence continues at coordinate 43,731,903 of NC_089784.1, forward strand.
ATTTATGTAAATACTCACCTTTAAATGTGCCCATGTGTTTTACGTAATATTTCCCTCAGTAACAAGAGCCTATGCTCATATGAAATTCTCCTTTGTTTTTCCTCTTTTTTTTTTACGTTTTCCCGTACCCACGAAATCAGAATCACAAGGCTAAATTACCTTAAATTGTTGCTACCTGTCTAACAGAGCATATTTCAAACTAAAACCACGGAAAAATGTAAATATATATATATATATATATATATATATATATATATATATATATATATATATATATATATATATATATATATATATATATATATATATATATATATAAAGACAAATGCCAAATGAAGAAAAAAAAGAATCAATGGAGTGGTTAGTGGCCTTTCGACACAGGTCATTTACTAGCAGAATTATGAAAAATACAAAAAAAAAGTTTACAAGAAAGTTCGTGTACTTGACAGATGACACACAGATATCCCTGAGGTGGCGATTATAAGGAAGAGATGAACCTGGAATCCAACACAGTTGAAGAATTAGTGAACCCACCAAAACAGAGGTGAATCTTTTACCTCTGAATGACAACCAATAAACTCTCTCTCTCCTCTCTCTCGTTCACTCTTTCCCCTCGATCTCCTCCCAACACCCCTCTACTCTCTCTCGGACTTGGACTTAAAGGGGATTGGGAGTGTTACCATTCACCTCAGCGACTTTGATAACTATGCATTAGACACTAATATCTATCATTTTTGTTTACTTTTACGTCAACCCCTTCCCACCCTTCTCATCCCCCTTCATATTGAGGCTGAACTTGGACTTAAATGGCACCGGGAGTGTCACTATTCATCTCAGCATCCTCAAAACCTATGGATTAGACACTAATATCTCTTATTTTCAGTTATTTTCACATGTCACCAGTTCCCACCCTTCTCACCCCCCATTCCTATCGGGGTTAAACTTGGACTTGAAGGGGCATTGGTAGTGTCACTGTTCATCTCACCGACCTTGAAAATTACGGATTAGACACTAAAATCTGCGTTTTTGGTTATTTTTAAATGTCACCCCATTCCTATCGGAGCTGAACTTGGACTGAAAAGGCATTGGGAGTGTCACTATTCCTCTCAGCGACCTCAAAAACTATGGATTAGATACTAACATCTGCGTTTTCGGTTATTTTTACATATCACCCCTTCCCACCCAAACCCGTTTTGGTGCCAGTGGTGTCTTACCCCCACAGTATTCTTTCCTAGATAGCAAGTCTGTACAAAAATAAATGTAATTTATTTTACTGGATACACTTATTTTTCTGTAATTTCTCACTATAATATTTTCTCACACAGTTCTGTGTGTTGGCTTGCTTGGGGTAACTTTCTCTTTGGTTTATTCTGTGCATGACTTGTTTAGATAAATTATCTTTACAGGTTTTTTGTAATTTTAAGTTCGTATGCATAATGGCCTTATCTGTTGTTGGGTGGTCTTGAGGACCAAAACAAGCAATTCCCAGGAACTAATATTTTGTTTTGGTTTCAGAGCTAACGTGTGAGACAGCGGAAAAATGGAAACCATTGGATTCTGCTACTAGGACTTGGACAGTAGTCTGTAGCTTCAGGTATATTGACCTGAAGGGTTCACTCGTACAACCCGTTTGACACCGTGAGTGCAATGAAGAGGGCTTAACAGACGTGCTGAGAGAAACTGATCCTTTTTTATTACTAATGGATTCTCTTGACGTTTATGTTCTGAGTTTGGAGATGGTTGTTCACTAGACACGGGTTCACTCTTTTTTCTCCCCCCCACCTCTTGACTTTGCATCCTGCACGGAGCGAATAACCGACAGAAAAACCTTCACTTTAACCATTCATGCTTCGCCCTTAAACTAAGGTAAGGCCATTAATGTCTTTTAGTCGAGGTTAAAGAAGTACTGATGTGACCTAAAAATAATAATAAAATAACTCTGTAAGGATAAGCTACCTTAAACTGTTTTCATGCTTTAGGCTATGCATAGTAATATTTGTTTACCATTTATTTGTACAGTTCGGCAAGTGCTAGTTGGATGGTATCAGTCAGTTATAGCTCTTTATATGGATGGTGTTATTTTCCGCTGGTGGGTTATTGATTTAAAGTTGATATATGTTTATATTGTTATTTGAGAATATTTTATTTTGTGAGTCTGTCTTTAATTAGGTCCCTTCCCTGTTTGCTGTAGGTGTTAGGATTACCTGGGTGCAGTGACGACCGCTACTTGTAACGTGACTGATTTATCCTCCATTAGTAAATAAGGATATTTGTGTATTGCCATTATATTTAGTTATATAGTTCTCATGTTAAAGTCGGTGCCTTTCGAGTTTGATACAAAGTTTCTTATTTTTATTCGTGTTAATAATATAACTTTCTAAACTTACAGGTTATGATACAGAGTCGGTAGCCCAATAACAGAAGGGTCGTTGAAACTAGAGAGGAACTGGGGTGCTCAAGATTTTTTCATAATGAATTTTATTAAAATACTAAAAATGACTTTCGTTTTATTTTAACCTCCATGTTTCACCACCTTAAAATTGAGATTATTGAAATTTTCAACCAAGTTTGGTTGAAATTGCTCGATGCATTTCAGAATTATTCAGGAACACACATGCATACATACAACCATTTATATATATATATATATATATATATATATATATATATATATATATATATATATATATATATATATATATATATATATATATATATATATATATATATATATATATATCATGAAAAAGAGGTAGATTTCTTGCTAGAACATGGTTTGGAAGTCAGCCATAGTCCATGGTCATCTCCATGTGTAGGAAAACCAGATGGTACATATCGGTTATGCACAGATTATCGTCAGGTAAACCAACTTACTGTTTCTGACTGCTATCCGTAACCCAGAATTGACGATCTTATTGACTTGGTAAGCTCATCAAAATTTATATCTCGTATAGATCTTCTTAAAGGTTACTATCATCTACCATTGTCAGAATCCACGAAACCCATAACTGCGTTTGTAACACCTAGTGGACTTTTTCAATACAAGGTGTTACCTTTTGGATTAAAGAATGCTACAGCTATATTTCAAAGGCTCATGAATGATGTTTTGAAGGATTTATCCAATGTTGCAGTATACTTGGACGACATTATTGTTTTTACAGATACTTGGGATAGCCACCTAGAGACGTTAAGGAAGGTATTCGCTCAGTTGAAAGCCGCAAACCTCACACTGAATTTGGCGAAGAGTGACTTTGGTTATGCCCGAATTCAGTATCTCGGATATGTTGTCGGGAGTGGAGAAGTCGCACCCGTTAATGCCAAGGTGAATGCCATCTTAACTGTGAAGGAACCTACCTGTCGGAAGGAAGTTCAACGCTTCTTAGGGATGGTCGGGTATTACAGAAGATTCTGTAAGAATTTCTCGGAACTTGTCCTTCCATTGACTGATCTGACAAGCAGCAAGAAAAAGTTCCAGTGGACCTCAGAGTGCCAGGAGGCATTCGACAAGGCTAAGACTTTGTTAGTCTCAAGCCCAGTTCTCAAATCTCCTGATTTTGGAAGTCCGTTTATCCTCGAAGTAGATGCCAGTGAGATTCGAGTAGGAGCAGTTCTTCTGCAGAGAAACAAAGACTTCTTACTACATCCAGTGATGTACAGCTCGCAAAAGTTTAAACCCCATCAGTGTAACTACTCTACAATAGAAAAGGAAGCTCTTAGTTTACTTTTGGCTTTGGAGAAGTTTGATACTTATCTTCATTCTTCCCCATACACTATTGAAGTATATACTGATCATCAGCCACTTACGTTCTTGCAGAAAATGAAGACTAAGAATAAGAGACTAATGAGATGGTGGTTATCCTTGCAAGACTATGATCTACATGTGAATCACATCAAGGGAAAGGATAATTTGCGCGCAGATTTTTTATCCAGGCATCCTGTTATGTAAAATTGTAAGAATTTGTCTTTGTTATATTATGAATTGTAATTTTTGTTTATCTTCATTAGTTACAATGATGATTTTAAAGAGGGAGGTATGTTATAACTTGACTTATTTGTATTTGTTTTCGTATGAGATGCGAGGTCATCCAATAGATGGCAGTGTAAGTTGGATTGGGGAGTGTAATGTTATTGTATTTTCCTCCTTGTTTTTCTAAAAGAGTAAAGTTCTGATGTTTTGATCCTTTAAAAGTTTACTTGGCTACTTAGTCTCGTACGTACCAGTGTGTCTCCTGGAATTGTATTGACAAGTTGTGAATTATACTAACTAATATTACGAAAGGATGTAAAGTGAAAAGTTATATTATTAGTATGGGTAAAGTATTGATTCTCTTGTATTTTCTTCTATGTACATGACTTAGCATTTTGAAGAGTTTACTCTGTATTAAGTGAGTACTGTGTATTTCGAGTATTTACTCGTTATTAAGAATTTATTGTCTTATTATGCATTTCTTTGTGTGAAGAGTGTTAATACTTAGTATTGCATAAGTATCCAGTGATTTCACTACTATATATATTTATTTGATTTTTGGGTAATACTAAATTAAATATTAAATAATAATATTTTTATTAATTTTATCAGTGTTTGAATAATTGACTTGGGTAATCTAAATATTTACGTTTCTCTAACTAATAATTTAAGAGTATTAGAAGCAGAGAGATATATATATAACAAGATATATATATATATATATATATATATATATATATATATATATATATATATATATATATATATATATATATATATATATATTAATAGGAATCAAATATTGCCTGTATTGTATAAGAGGGAACGTAAACGTATGTCCAAAAGTATTTAAATTTTCATAAGAAGATACTCGATGTGACTTTCAATTATACTTGACAGTAAACAAATGATCAGGTTACCTAATTCATGCAGGTAAGTGGTTCAGTTTTTGAAAGGAGGCAGTGTTAATGGCACCCACTTTCTTATCAATTTACCTTACCTACATTCCCACTCATTTCTTTATTCTAGCTGTCCAGCATCTCTAACTATTGCTTCGTTACTTCTTGGTTGCGCAATTGTGGGATATTCTCCCAGTTCCATCTTTAAATCCTTGTACTTCTTCTCCTTCGTTTTTTGGATATGTTTATTTTGCTGTCCATCCCCTCCTCTTTACCCCGTCTTTAGCACCCAAACTAAAAGTGATAGAAAGAGAGGGTCAAACGTAGGATAAATTTGCCTAAACAAGTGATCTACTTTCCTAGGAAATGTTTTATTTATCACAGGCCCCCATTTCAAATTGCATGACATTTTCAGAATAATCTGCCTGATTTTCAAAATTAGTATATTAATCTTCAACCATTTTAAGAGTGGAACCCCCAGCGTTGTTGACGTACAAGGAAAGTATTTGTAACAGATTACATCAGCCACTAAGTAATGATTGTTGAAAGAGCAATAATTCTCCGCTTTGCATAACAAATTTAAATTGAAAAATCATAAGTATAAAATTTACCTATAAAAGTTTCAAAATAAAATACCTTAACATCCAAGAATTTGTTACTTTACTGACAGGGATGTGAAAATAATAAGACTTTACTTCCACAGCCGTGATCAACCTTTTTGTTTTTTTAAAGAAAATTTACAGCGTCTTTCCTTCCAAGTATTGCTGTCTTTTCCAACACGAATATCTTCCCGTGACATGATAGCCTTTGCAAACACCAGGGATTTCGCCGCACGTAAGATGGTCGCCATAAAGCAATTCGGGTTTAGCGTCCTCGTCATAAATAAGACGATAACAGAGTCATAAATTGTGTCGTGATTTCTCCCTGTTGGATACAAGAATCATATCACTCTGATATTCTGCACTATTTCAAAGATCGCTCTGCAATACTTTTAAGAGATCTCTTACAAATGCCGTAAGGTCTGTCTCTTCTGCTTTTTCATTCACGTTACTTCCATAAATTTTTATGTAAGTTACTTTTCTTACGGCTTTCTTTTGGATTTACTGACCAGTGACACGATAAGCAATAACCCCTCTTCTTCTTCTTCTTCCTCTTCTTCTTCTTCTTCTTCTTTCAATTTGTGCGTGACTAGCAGTCGTTTCTATTACTCGATCAAAATAGGAAACAGCAAACAAATCCAGAGTTATAGGCTGATGGTAGTCCATGACAGGGGATGAAGAAGCTCCAATGTTTATAGGTCAACTTAAGCATCGTTATTCACGAGAAGACGGCATAATCATGAATCTGCTTCGTGAGTCAAGGAAAATACTTTTCCAAGGCAGGCCAACGAGGAAATTATCGTGCACACTTGTTTGCAGTCTCCCACCGTTATCGTAACTTCACTAATAAAAAAGATATTTATGCACACTAACAGGAAAAAACGAAGATTACCTTAACGTAAACCAAAGGAAATATATAATTTCTACATATCACAATTCATCCAGTTACCATCAGATTCGGATGCTTCGATTATTATCACCATTTCGATACGGCGTTCGACGTTTTTTTTTTTTAAACAACAACAAAAAATACTAAGGAAAGTTAATGTGAAAATGATGCGAATGATCTTATTCACTTCTAGCTGAACTAAAGTAAACAGAAGAGACATCCATAAAATTATCACGCGTCTTCTTGAATTATCAGTATAAAAAACCGATAGTTTTATAATTAACTTTGTATGCTTAATGAGAGGGATCAAATGATTTTGATTTCTTGAGACAATACCTTCTTATTTTCCTATTTATCGTTCAGGCATGGTAGCTCTTATATCCTCTTATTCTCTGGACCTGAGCCTAAACCTAACTGCTTAAGACTTAACGGCCACAAGTCTTCCAAAAGACTGCGCAGCTCCTTGATGCGAAGACTTCCGAGATGTCGAGATTTAAGTATATATATATATATATATATATATATATATATATATATATATATATATATATATATATATATATATATATATATATATATATATATATATATATATATATATATATATATATATATATATATATATATATATATATATATATATATATATATATATATATATATATATATATATATATATATATATATATATATATATATATATATATATATATATATATATATATATATATATATATATATATATATATATATATATATATATATATATATATATATATATATATATATATATATATATATATATATATATATACACACACACACATAAAAGAATAAGGGTCAATAAGTGAAGTAATTCAATACTTAATTCTTTTATGTGGCGGGAGACAGAGATTGGATTGGCATGAGTATCCCATTACTCCAGAAGGACCTGACTTTCTACCCTGTCATCTAAGACGGTAGAAGACTGCAGAGACCTCGTGGGATAATAACATTTTGTCTGTGGTTCTGTCGCTCGTTTCCTGTGATGAAGGTGTCTTTCCTTTCCAGGTACATCACGTGCGTTGAATTACGAGTCAGAGTTAACCTCAATTCTTCCCCCTTCGCTAATAAATCCTGGGACTTTCACTTCAGCGTTACTGAGGTGAGTGAAGTTCTGTTAACATCATTTGTCACTGATATTTTGTATGAGCTCCCTCGGAGGAACATTTTTTTTTCTCTTCAGTATGTGAATTTTGAAGCTTATTGTTTAGACACCCTCACATCATTAAAAAGTAACATTAACAATGAAAAGGACAGACTTCCTCTTTAGGGATTAGAATTGCTGACCTGTGATTTGCCACGGCAGGCAGTAGCCTGCTATATCCACTCAGCTTCAGAGCGTGGAATGCGTGTGGACCCAGATATACTGCTGCATATACTTTGGAATCATAGCGAGCCTAATGTTCCCAAATCTATTGGTTTTTCAATTTTCGAGCAACCATTTCAGGAAAAATAACGTCAATCTAAAATTATGCCACTCTATAACTCTACTTTTGTCCTCTGACTAATTTAATAAGTCTGATCATTCTAATGCACGACCAGTTATCATCATTTTACTATTCTTTATAAGAAATAGATTTGGGGAGTGGTGCTTTCACTCTAAAGGTAACAAGGAAGTCTGGTCTTGTTGCTCCCCTCTAAGAGGAAGATGTTGAATAGCCTGTCACAAAACACTTGCGGTTGCTTTCAAGTTACTCATAAAATTACTGTAATGGATCCGCAGGATAGTGGCATAGAGGGACAGGACGTTGTTTAGTAGTAACCGAAACCACTTTGTATGGTTTTAGCAAATAATATCAAATAATTCTGCCTTTTGCAGGTAACCAGTATGTGAACTTCTAATAGTTACAAAGAACATTTTCGCTATAGAAAAGAAGGGACCCAGTTACAAAATTATGAAAAGTCCATCTTACACTCACCAAGACAAGAACCAAACTGATCACGACCACATGGAAGACAGGACAGCTGGCAAACTTAACCTTCAAAAGCGACAGGTACATACAAGTTCATTTTCCCAGCCTCAACAAAAGAAACAAAGCTTGCACATATATCCTAATATTTATTGAAGCATCTGTGAGGAGTTGTACCATTTGAAGGTAAGATGCAGAAAGTGAATTACTCAGGTCCTATTCCAACGAGTACAGATATATGAAGCAGGTAAAGGAGGGTGGGAAAAATATGCCAAAATTACAAGCACTCGATGCTAACATATTGCTAACCTCTAAAATACAAGTACATTACAATTTAAGGAAAGCGTGAACTCTGGTTGACATTAATCAATCGTCTGGGATATCGAGCAAAAAATTTAACGCTTTCTTGCAAGTTTTTGGTCAAGAGTTCACATGATGCAGATACCAAGAAGTCTGCAGTGTCCTTAATTCAAGTGATTTCAATTTTTTTTAATGCTGTAACTATTATACCAAAGTATTTGTCTCCCTATGGAAAGCTGCATGTTTAAATCTCTCTCTCTCTCTCTCTCTCTCTCTCTCTCTCTCTCTCTCTCTCTCTCTCTCTTTACTATGATGTAATAGGTTTTGTAACTATTCTGGCAGATCCAGCAACAAGATTTTTTATAAGTTGTCTTCACTTACCGCCATGTTCCACTCTGTGATGAAGATTATTTCATTTTCAGCTAGACAGAGCTCAGTCCTTTCTGAAAGAGTCGGTGTTGGAAAAATTCTAGATGGCTTATATATAATATGCATATATATATATATATATATATATATATATATATATATATATATATATATATATATATATATATATATATATATATATATATATATATTATATATATATACAGTATATATATATATATATATATATATATATATATATATATATATATATATATATATATATATATATATATATATATATATATATATATATATATATATATATATATATATATATATATATATATAAAATATATATATATAATATATATATATATATATATATATATATATATATATATATATATATATATATATATATATATATATATATATATATATATAAATATATATATATATATATATATATATATATATATATATATATATATATATATATATATATATATATATATATATATATATATATATATATATATATATATATATATATATATATAAATATATATATATATATATATATATATATATATATATATATATATATATATATATATATATATATATATATATATATATATATATGACTTCGTAAATTCGACCTGCTGGTTAATAGTAAATCCCAAAGTAAACAGCACATTCCCTGACGTTTTTTAAAACTATGATGCCATTATCATATACAAACCTGATTAAAGACAGCCAGTTACATTGTCCCTGCTATCGAAATGATCTAAGCGGGTTAAAAATGAAACTCCATTCCTAATTCTGATATATAATAATTAGTCCTTCCTGGAAACAACAATTAAAGTGCCCTCTCGGACATACATATTTGGCTGAAACCCAATTAAGAGAGGGATTTACTTGCTAACTTAGCGAACTCCTCGTTTTCACCTTTGAAAAGCAAAGAGCAACTTCTTTACAGCCTATAATAGTCATAGGAGCAGTAATATCATATAAACAGATTCAGGTATATGAATCTTATCCAACAGGGACGAAGGTACAAAGATACAATCAGGAGGCGGCAGAGATATGCTGAATATGCAAATAAGCTATTTTTTTTAGGAAATGTTATCATAATTTTACGTTAAATATACTATATTCTTTCAATGCTCTTCTTATTTTTAAGCTAGAATTTTTTAGTTTTAAAGTTGATTTTTTAAGCTAGAATTTTTACGGTGTTTTTAGTTTTGGAAATACACAAAGAAAGAAAAGACATCAATTCTTTATATTCACTGCAATTCAAATTTCTCTTCTTAGAACAGAGGAGAAATAATTTTAAAAATTCCAGCAAGTGACGGATGAAATTACTCGGCAACTTTGTTGTCCTGTTTTATTTCTTCTTTCAAAATTATTACGTCTCTAGCAACGTGTGTGTGTGTGTGTGTGCATGTGTGTGTGTTTATGTAAACCTCGGGAACTCAGCCCTCATGCCCAGAGGAATGACATGGATAGGCTTTTCCCTTTTCCAAGAAGAAAATAAGAAGCAAGAACAATAATATCTTAGTTTCATTTCTCACTTTTGTTTCTCTTCTTTTTCACTGGTGAAATATATCTAATTAATGGGATTCTTTTCTTCGGCTAACTATTTGCAACTCCTTTTACTAGTTTCTAATCAAGAAGTTCGTTTATCAACAATATTCAGCCAGATTACGTTAATTTTTAGTTTCTTCTGATGCTACCACTGAGAGTCAATTCCATATGTATTTTTGCTCAGGACATCTTTAAGAAAATGAAGAAAAATATTAAGAGAATAAGAATGAATAAAAAGACCAAGGACAAATTTAGCTTTCTTTAAAATTTGCACACGAAACGGAAAATCATTATTTGACACAGCGGTCTCTTTTCTTCTAGCCCGTTTTCAGTTTATATCTTTAAATACATACATACATACTGTGTATATATATAATATACATATATATAAATATATATATTCTATATATATATATATATATATATATATATATATGTATATGTATATATATATATATATATATATATATATATATATATATATATATATATATATAAATATATATATTCTATATATATATATATATATATATATATATATATATATATATATATATATATATATATATATATATATTCTATATATATATATATATATATATATATATATATATATATATATATATATATATATATATATATTCTATATATATATATATATATATATATATATATATATATATATATATATATATATATATATATATATATATATATATATATATATATATATATATATATATATATATATATATATATATATATATATATATATATATATATATGTGTGTGTGTGTGTGTGTGTGTGTGTGTGTGTATAATTGTATGTGTGTGTATGCATGTATATATACAGGATAATTACCTGGGCTATCTGTATATAAACGTAGAAATGAACAATCAGTAGCTCGGGGTATGGTGCATGTAAGTATTGTTCAGTTCCGTCCTATTGAGGCCGTTGCTTATAGAAAAACCGACGAGAGCAGGATCAGTACCAGAGAATTGCAACTGTCCAATAACCATGAATTATATAAGATATCATTTCCTTTATTATATTCACAATTACTTGTCATTGAAGAGGATAAATTTGTCATCCTAGCTCAGGCAAAACGTCAGTGTCATAATTTTCTGATATCGAGGTCAAAACGTCTAATTTTCCTTCTGTATTTCAATTTCTTCTTGCGGTCGGATGAGTGGGGTCTTAAATCTCCTCCCGGTACCAAATTAATATTCGTATTTACGTTCAGAAAGACGAGATTCGTTTCCGTTCGTTTATAATCTTTTAGATCATCGTGAACCGGAAGAAACACGGAGATCGTATTGTTGGAGTGTATTGGCTACTTGGTTTGTAAAAACAGTGGCATACATTTCCCTGTAGCACCTGTTTGGGAAGAGAAAGACAAGAGATATTGGAGCGTATAACGTTCTTCTGGATTGTAGAGCAGAAATTTATTATGCTCAGACATTTTCTGTTTTGGTACAATCCTCCCAAAGTAGCATGAAGGTATTTGGTTGAGATGTGTCGTTAGTGAGGATACGAAAACAAGAGAAAAAGTATCGTTTCCCGGAGTGGATGGATCATAAGGTAAGTTTACTCTCATCGCTGTAATGCCGTTGATCGTGAAAATGAGGTAGTTATTGATCAGCGATTGTTATTTCTACAAACGAAGGGAACTCAATAGTTTCTTTATGAAAGCACGAAGGAAACCGCAAAGTGGATACCCGCAGCTGGCATGGCTATTTGACTTCAGCTGAGGACGACTTTTTTCAATTTCTGCTACGAAAATTCCTCCAAAATTTCTGGTGATGATAACAGGACTGAAATTAATAAGAATATCAGTTCCACGGAATGGGTTCAAATGCAACATGACTGAAAACCGTAAGAGTTTTTATCATCAAAATCTCTTCCGGACATGGAAGGATTTTTAAAATTTGCCCTCAAGCAACAATTCGGGAAGAAGAATATTGTATAAACATTTTGTCATTCGCTAAGTGATCACACATAGAACCAATTTGCTTGAAAATTTCTGAAGAGAATATTTGTATGTTTTCTTTTCAATATTCGTGAGTTCATGTCTTTTATCGTTAAAGCTTTCTTTACTAATAAGACGGTCTCTCTTAGTCTCGTGGCTAAAAAGACAATATAACGGTCACGCTACATTCCCCTTAGGACTGCAGAATGAATACCTTATCAAAAGAACCTTCGCAATCTTTCGAAACAGCCTTCAGCTTCAAGTCGAACATCGTTTATGTAGAATACACCATTATTGTCCTTATCCTCCATTTTTTCGCTTTTTGAAACCTGAGTCCTTTTCCTCCTAACTCATCCTAGTCTAGGTTGTAAAGCAAGTAATCTGTGACTGTTGTTCCACACCACTTCAGAACTAGACATCCTTTTGATTGTCTTTTCTTATCCAGTGATTTCAACTTCGTAAACCATAACAGTGCGTTCTGATCCAGTTTTAATTTTCTGTAAAAGAAAACTATTGAGATGGCTATTTGTCTGTCCGTCCTTACTTTTTCTGTCCGCCCTCGGATTTTAAAAACTACTGAGGCTGGAGGGCTGAAAATTGGTATGTTGATCATAAATCCTCCAACCATCAAACATACCAAATTGCAGCCCTCTAGCCTCAGTAGTTTTGATATTATTTAAGGTTAAAGTTAGCCATGATCGTGCGTCTGGCACCACTAAACGTGCCAACAACACAGGCCACCACAGGGCCATGGCTGAAAGTTACATGGGCCTCAGTTAAGAGTTTCATGGGCCGTGGCTGAGAGTTTCATATATCGTTATAATCTGTACAGAAAACTCGACTGCCCCGAAGAAACTTCGGCGCATACTTTACCTGTTTCTTTGTAAGTGACGTCAAAGTCAAACTGTAAAGTCTAAGATCTCTTCAAATGTAAAGTAATGAAGATAACAATGAATCGAACGAAACTTCTGATGTATATTTTCTTAGTAATTCTCTCTCTCTCTCTCTCTCTCTCTCTCTCTCTCTCTCTCTCTCTCTCTCCTTTTAATTACCCGAGTGATATAAAAGGAGTTCCTTGTAGCGAGGAACCATATGCGATATAACCGACAATATCCCTGATAGCGTCCCTTAACAGGAAGGAAAAGGTTTCACTTCTCTCTCGCGGGGATTACCTTCCCCAAAGAAGAGGCAAAGCTGGGTTTAGGAGAAGAGACGGTAATTAGGCCTCCAAGATCGACTTATATTATATTATTTACCTCTTACAAGAAAGCTAATGAAAAATTAGGGGAATTTATTTCTGGTGATAGAAATTCATTTCTCGCTATAATGTGTTTCGGATTCCACAAATAGCTGCAGGTCCCGTTCCTAAGTAATCAATTGGTTCTTAGCCACGTGAAATAAGTCTAATCCTTCGGGCCAGCGCTAGGAGAGCTGTAAATCAGCTCAGTGGTCTGGTAAAACTAAGGTATACTTAACTTATAAGAAAGAGATCAGCAAAGGGGACATGAATCTTGTTCCAATAGTCTTACGATGCTCAATCATTTATTAGCAGGGTACCCTAAAAGACAAAGCGCAAAGCATCTCAACTTAACAATGTCATATGCAAAAATTCTTCTATTTTTAGGATATACGGCACAAATTACAGTTGACAACAGAATCATATATGAGTAATGAAAATTAAAAACCTAAACAAAAAATAACAAAAAGGTACATTCCTGAAATCATCCTAGCTACTTTCAGGTCTTTGTGAGCTTGACAATTACCGAGTCTTGTTCGTGGGGCTCATTAAAGTCACAATAATGTATTGAAACAAATCTCCTCGAAACCTTAAAACAAGATGGACAGGATTACTGAAAGAATATTCAGCAAAGCAGAAATGTTATTAAAGAGTGACAAAATTATTCATATTTATATTTATATATATATATATATATATATATATATATATATATGTGTGTGTGTGTGTGTGTATATAAAACCAGGCGGCGTGGAAGTAGACAGCATGAAACATAATTCACTTTATTCCTTATACAGCGACGTTTCGAGACCAATGTCTCATCATCCAGGCTAAAATCAAAGATAAAACTGATAAGCAATACAGTATAACAAATTATTTTTTGTTGACACGCAAAATACATTGAATAAAGTAAGGCAAAGTAAGATACATCGTTGAAATAAAAAATTACGCTACAAGAAGAGAAACATATTTAAAGTTAAGAGTAGTTAAAAAGACACCTTGTCTCAACGGAGTTCAGTTGCTGTATGAAAAAATGCACCGAAAGTAAACAAGAAGAAGGGCGTGGTTTAAGCTATGTACAAGGGAACAGATGAAGAGTGGTTGTTTAAGGTGGGAACTAGTTTCTTTATAGCTAGAGATTCTAATATTGGAAGGTGGTGCTCATATGGGCTTGATAATAATATTTTGAAATCCTTATAATTTATATTATTTTTGCAAAATTTCCCATGATTCCTAATGTTAGATAGTTCTGGGTTGATAGTTTACACCCTGTACGGAAACTGATGCCCATATGTGCATCACATCTCACCTTAAGCAGGCGGCGTGTGTTGCCAACGTAAGTCTGCCTGTTGCATCGGCAGCAAGTATAAATATAGACAACACCGGACTGCATTAAGGGAGGTAATCTCTCTTTATGACGCAACATACTACCAATAGTCCTAGGGTTCATTAAGGCAAACTTGACATCAACGGCCGGGAAATAATTAGTTAAAATTCTCCTTAAGTGAGGTAAGAAAGAGGAGTCATGCACATAAGGAAATCGTATATAGAGCTTAAGTTTATGGGCCAAATGTATTGCTGCTGGAGGATGAAATGAAAAATCCAGCGTTTTCCTGACATATTTCATAAAGAGATTAGGAGGATAGCAATTTGATTTAAAATAATCGTAAAGGATTCCGATTTCTTTGTGGAAAGACTCCAATCAGAAGTTAATGTCATGGCTCTGTGGAGGAGGGTAGACAATGAATTTAATTTAAAATTGAAAAAACAAAACTATAAAAGTTATATATATATATATATATATATATATATATATATATATATATATATATATATATATATATATATATATATATATATATATATATATATATATATATATATATATATATATATATATATATATATATATATATATATATATATATATATATATATATATATATATATACAAACACACACACACACATATATATATATATATATATATATATATATATATATATATATATATATATATATATATATATATATATATGAAATTTTTATCACACTTTGATTTATATGCAATCATGAAGCTACAAATGTCGCTTAATATCGAAATTCACGCTACCTCGGTATATCTCCGTTGGAGAATTGTCGCCGAGGAATTTATATAAGTGATAAATGAATTGAATCGTGGGGACACGAACCCACGATGAAAGCCTATTCAGCGACTCCAGTTGATTTAAACCATTGAGCCATCAAGAGAGGTATAAATCTCTTGCCGAGATGTCGTACTGTTTTTACCCGTCGTTAGCGGGAAAGTGTACTAGCCTCGACAATGACCCACCTCCGCCATGACAGTTCATTGGTACGTTTGGAACACGCAGCTCTTGTTATGAAATTTTTATCACACCATGATTTATATACAATCATGAAGCTACAAATGTCGCTTAATATCGAAATTCACGCTACCTCGGTATATCTCCGTTGGAGAATTGTCGCCGAAGGGGAATTTATATAAGTGATAAATGAATTGGAATCGTGGGGACACGAACCCGCGACGAAAAGCCTATTCAGCGACTCCAGTTGACGTAAACCATTGAGCCATCAAGAGGTATAAATCTCTGCCGAGATGTCGTACTGTTTTTACCCGTCGTGAGCGGGAAAGTGTACTAGCCTCGACAATGACCCACCTCCGCCATGACAGTTCATTGGTACGTTTGGAACACGCAGCTCTTGTTATGAAATTTTTATCATACCGTGATTTATATACAATCATGAAGCTACAAATGTCGCTTAATATCGAAATTCACGCTACCTCGGTATATCTCCGTTGGAGAATTGTCGCGAAGGGGAATTTATATAAGTGATAAATGAATTGGAATCGTGGGGACACGAACCAACGACGAAAGCCTATTCAGCGACTCCAGTTGACGTAAACCATTGAGCCATCAAGAGAGTATAAATCTCTTGCCGAGATGTCGTACTGTTTTTACCCGTCGTGAGCGGGAAAGTGTACTAGCCTCGACAATGACCCACCTCCGCCATGACAGTTCATTGGTACGTTTGGAACACGCAGCTCTTGTTATGAAATTTTTATCACACCGTGATTTATATACAATCATGAAGCTACAAATGTCGCTTAATATCGAAATTCACGCTACCTCGGTATATCTCCGTTGGAGAATTGTCGCCGAAGGGAATTTATATAAGTGATAAATGAATTGGAATCGTGGGGACACGAACCCGCGACGAAAAGCCTATTCAGCGACTCAGTTGACGTAAACCATTGAGCCATCAAGAGGTATAAATCTCTTGCCGAGATGTCGTACTGTTTTTACCCGTCGTGAGCGGGGAAAGTGTACTAACAGCCTCGACAATGGCCCACCTCCACCATGACAGTTCATTGGTACGTTTGGAACACGCAGCTCTTGTTATGAAATTTTTATCACACCGTGATTTATATATGGCTCAATGGTTTACGCCAACTGGAGTCGCTGAATAGGCTGTCAAATGGGTTCGTGTCCCCACGATTCCAATTCATTTATCACTTATATAAATTCCTTCGCGACAATTCTCCAACGGAGATATACCGAGGTAGCGTGAATTTCGATATTAATGCGACATTTGTAGCTTCATGATTGTATATAAATCACGGTGTGATAAAAATTTCATAACAAGAGCTGCGTGTTCCAAACGTACCAATGAACTGTCATGGCGGAGGTGGGTCATTGTCGAGGTTAGTACACTTTCCCCGCTCACGACGGTAAAAACAGTACGACATCTCGCAAGAGATTTATACCTCTTTGATGGCTCAATGGTTTATGTCAACTGGAGTCGCTGAATAGGCTTTCGTTGCGGTTCGTGTCCCCACGATTCCAATTCATTTATCACTTATATAAATTCCACTTCGGCGACAATTCTCCAAATGGAGATATACCGAGGTAGCGTGAATTTCGATATTAAGCGACATTTGTAGCTTCATGATTGTATATAAATCACGGTGTGATAAAAATTTATAACAAGAGCTGCGTGTTCCAAACGCACCAAATGAACTGTCATGGCGGAGGTGGGTCATTGTCGAGGCTAGTACACTTTCCCCGCTCACGACGGGTAAAAACAGTACGACATCTCGGCAAGAGATTTATACCTCTTGATGGCTCAATGGTTTACGCCAACTGGAGTCGCTGAATAGGCTTTCGTCGCGGGTTCGTGTCCCCACGATTCCAATTCATTTATCACTTATATAAATTCCTTCGCGACAATTCTCCAACGGAGATATACCGAGGTAGCGTGAATTTCGATATTAAGACATTTGTAGCTTCATGATTGTATATAAATCACGGTGTGATAAAAATTTCATAACAAGAGCTGCGTGTTCCAAACGCACCAATGAACTGTCATGGCGGAGATGGGTCATTGTCGAGGTTAGTACACTTTCCCCGATCAGGACGGGTAAAAACAGTACGACATCTCGGCAAGAGATTTATACCTCTCTTGATGGCTCAATGGTTTACGCCAACTGGAGTCGCTGAATAGGCTTTCGTCGCGGGTTCGTGTCCCCACGATTCCAATTCATTTATCACTTATATAAATTCCTTCAAGATAATTCTCCAACGGAGATATACCGAGGTAGCGTGAATTTCGATATTAAAATACATTTGTAGCTTCATGATTATATATTTATATATATATATATATATATATATATATATATATATATATATATATATATATATATATATATATATATATATATATATATATATATATATATATATATAACCTATATAAACTCCTTCTCAGTCCTCGTGAAACTTCCCCGATCCTAATGCAGTCGTAGGACGCCATTACAGGACGGGTCATCGGTCATCTTCTCTCAGACCGAGGAAACCTTCCCTCCCTCCAGAAACCCCCCAAAAAGTTCGTTGGGATTTAGCGTCACCTTACCTGGCACCGATTGGCTTATAGGCCTAAGAAGAAGTGCCACAGCCAATCGTGTCCAGTAGAGAAGAAATCGGGGGTTGTGAGGTATGACAAGGTGAGAGGAAGATGCCCAAAGAAGGCGTCCCTTTGGGCAGAGCGTTTTTGTCGCGTTTAGGGGAAAGACGTACTTTCCTCGCTGCATCCGCCGGGTTCCCCCTTCAGCCTCTCTTTCTCGGTTTTACGGTAAATTTTAGTTTGCTTAGATACTTGGGCCCTTGTGTAAGTTTTAGATAATACAGATCATTGTTAAATTTACACCCTGTGTCTTATTTAAGCATGTCCCACAGTACTGCAGCCGGACCAGTGTAAGTCAACCCGACGAGAGGTCGGGGTCAGTTTCTGGTGTCAGGTGCGGGGTCCTGCTGCGGCGCTAATTAATAGTAAATATAGCGAACTGTGGGTCTACGATCGTGCTAATGCAATAACTGTAGAGTGATATTAAATTGGGAACAATGGTGTATAATACAAGAAGCACGGGATTGCACAGGGCGAACGGCGACGAACAAGAGGAGAGAGACGGTGGGGCGGTAGAAGTTAGTCCGAGAGTGTTGGGTAAAATAGCGAAAGGAATGCAGCAAGTGACCTTGCCCTTTTGAGGGCATTCCTGGAGTGGAATCAGCAAGGGGGTGGGAACCCGATGAACGCGAGTGAAACGGACCGTAGTACGCCGTCGGGAATTCCGAACAGCGATAGTGCAAATAATGGTTCTACGTCGGTGGGGAACTATAGTAGCGGGAATGGAATGATCTTTTCCGCTCCCTCCGGGATTGCAATGCAACCTCCGGCGCCGGCCAGAGTGGTGCCTCGCAGTTTGGTGATGAGACTTCCCATCCCGGCATCGCACATCCTCAACTTCGATAACTCGACGCCAAAAGAGGGCTTCATTTCGATCGAAGCCTTCGTTAACAGTGTTGAAGAGGCCACTAGCGATTGGACCGATGCCCAGAAAATTGCACAAACCATCGCGAAGATGACCGGGTCCGCAGCCAGGATGATGAGGTCATGGAAAAACAGACCTAAAGATTGGCCATCGTTCAGACAAGGCCTTATAACACGCTTCACCCTTCAAGAAGAGGCCCGGCGAGTGCTATGGGCCTGCTATTCTCCAGCATTACGAGCGGGGGAGGGCATCGCCGAGTACATCGCCAGACTGTCGGCCGACTATGAAAGTTTGGCCTCGGACGCAGAGCAGACAGAGGAGGGCAGTGAGAATTTCTGCAGACAGATGTTGTTGATGACTCTCCCCCCCTCAGTATCTGCGGTGCTGGTCAGCTCTGGGAAGCCCCTAGCGGCTATGGTTGGTGCAGCCCAGTTGGCGTTAGAGACGGAGAGACGGCTGCAAGCAGAGAGGATGGCGACGTCCTACCTTACACCCATCGTCGCCTCCGCCAACCGGTCCGTGGCACAAAAGCGCGCTCTTCCAGCCCCAACCAACACGAGCGGAGTTGGCCCAGTGCCAAGCGACCAACGGGGGCCAGGGGAAGGGGGAGCGTGGGTACGGCAGGGAAACTCTGCTGGCAGTGCGGGAAAAAGGGCCACATGCGTGCCCAATGCCCCTTGTATGGTCAAAGGCATTGTTTCCGATGTGGTGCCACTGACCATCTACTCAGCGAAGTGTCCAAAAACGGCGTCGCTTCAACGGGCGCTCCCTCCCCCCGAGAGGAAGAGGGACGCGCCGGGAAGGAGAGGAGGAAGTGTACTCATGGGCCTCCTCCTCCCAGGCACCCATTAGGGCCAGTTTAAGGGACCGTAAAACAAGGAGAAGGCCTAGTGGGAGTAGTGCCACCCCGGCCAGTGTGTAGGTGGGAGTCTTCCCCCGCCAGTGAGAGCTCCCTCTGCCCAAGGGGTGTGTGTACCTGTGGAGGGAACAGAGCAAACGTCCTCCACCCCATCTCCCTCTCTCGAGAGTGGAGATTCAGTTCCTGTTCTTGAAGTAGGGATTGGAACGGGGACATACCATGCCTTGTTGGACAGCGGAGCTTGTGTGTCCCTGATCGAGAACGTTTAGTGACGGGCGCTATTATAGCGTAATAAGGATGTCTGTTGTTGAACACTGGCGGTGGCCATCAGATAAGGATCCGACGCATTGTCAACCAGCAGATTTCCCTAGGTGGCCGAGTCTTGACTCACAAATTCCATGTTGTACCGACGACTCAACGGGAAGGAATTCCCGTTATTCTGGGAATTATTCCGTGCGAGCACAAGGTGGCTCTCTATGGGATCGACGGAGGGAGTGGAAGTGTCGATGCCAGTGGAACTGGCAGTACCAAAAACTTTCCGTCTTGGGTGAGAGGAGATGGTGTGTCAAGGTGGCCTGGGCATTTAAGGGGACACAGGAGTGGTACCTGCTTTCCCAGAGGTAGGGAGGTTATTCTCCTCCCATCTCTATTCCCTTCCTGTCGTCCCAGCACGAAAGTTAGAAGGTACACTCGTATATATTAATCCCCATAAAATAGTGGGCGGACTTTATGCTGCCAGGAGTCGCTACCATCGTCGACGGGAAGGCGAATGTACCTTTATCAATGTAAATAGTAGTAGGTTAGAATTAAGTAGTGAGTCTCTTTGTGATTTAGAAGTATGCACCCTTGTAACAGCCGATAACGCAGTGTCGGCCCTGACTACACAGAGTCAAGGTCATGCTTGAACCACGGCTGAGAAGGCTACTGCAAACAGCTGCCAAAGCAACACCTTTAAATTACCGCAGACGTTTAGGAGACATAATTGGGGAATACCAAGATGTGATTGCAACTGGGGACGAGCCCCCAGGAGAATTGATAAGTTACCCTTTAGAATAGAGACGGAGATCATCCCCCATTCAAACAAAGCCTTATAGAACTCCTTTCATGTCATGAACAAGTAATCGATGAAACAATCAATCAATTGCAAAATCAGGGTATTATCCAAGAAAGCGAATCTCCTTGGCTTCCTAATCGTTTTAGTTAAGAAGAAAGATGGCTCTTAGGTTGTGTGTTGATTATAGGCGACTGAATGCCATTACGAAAGATAATGCTTTTCCATTGCCCTCGATTGAGGAACTTTGCTTAAAGTAAGGGAGAGTAAATTTTTCACCACGCTGGATCTCAAGTTGGGCTACCATCAGATTCCCAAAGATGACGAGAGTAAAGAGAAAACGGCCTTTATAGCGAATAATCCGCTATTTGAATATAATTTCCTTCCTTTGATTAAAGAATGCTCCGCCCATTTTTCTCGAGTAATGATGTCAGTTTTAGCTTCCATATTAGGCCGTGGGGTTTTTGTATACCTGGGGTGCGATATCATTGTAATCGGTGCCACAGTAGAGGAGCACATGGCTAACTTGTTAGAGGTTTTAGAAGCGTTAAGGCGTCATGGCATGAAAATTAACCTAGATAAATGCCAATTTTTTCAGGCCGAAGTGGAATTTCTTGGGCACATCATAACTTCAGAAGGCCTTAAGCCTTGTGCCGATAAGGTTTTAGCAATTAAAGAATTTCCACAGCCTAAACATGAAGGATGTAGCCAGCTTCCTCGGACTCGTGGGATATTACTGTAAATTCATTAAGAACTTTGGCCAGATAGCGAGACCGTTAGATGCATTAAGGAAGCGACCTGATTTCCAGTGGGGTGAGAAGGAACAAGATGCTTTTCAGAAATTAAAAGATGCCCTTGTGAGCGATGAACTCTTGGCTTATCCGAGTTCGATCGTCCATTTATTGTGACTACAGATGCGAGTGATATCGCATCGGAGGAGTAATATCTCAAATAGACGATGAAGGTAATGAGAGACTAGTTTGTTTTGCATCACGAGCATTAAAAGGGGCAGAGAGAAATTATAGTACTTTCGATCGAGAGGCTTTGGCAGTCCTGTGGTTGCTGGAGAGACACCGCTATTTCTTATTGGGACATAAAGTAAAGATTTTCACAGATCACAGACCGCTAACGCACCTATTTAAGAAGAGCGAAATTTCTAATCGCCAAGGTCGTTGGATCGAGCGAATTTTAGAGTTTGATATCCTATAAATAGAGCATATTCCAGGCAAAAGTAATAGGGTGGAGGATGCTCTCTCCAGGAACGTCATAGGAGTAACAACACGCGCTGCAAAGCGCAAGGAAGAACGACATAAGAAACCTCGTAGCGTGGTGGCATCGGCGATGCCGGAAATATCTGGTGCCAGCAGCGTTGTGACAAATGCTAACAGTGACAGTCAATCGGATGGGAGTGCGGAGCAGAGAACGGGAATTCGTGGGCACTCACAGATGAGTGGGAGTGGCTTTGGTGACAGCAGGATGAATGCAGGTGGAACTCCAACTGGGGAGTTCAGAGTAAATCCCAGAGAATGAAAGTGTGGTTGATTTTTGTGGGTGGAGTGTGCGAGAGCTTGTTGAGAGTCAGGGTTCTGAAGCCTAGATTAATCAAATCAAGGCTTGTGTGAGAGGTGAGAGCAGCGAATTCCCAAGTTCTGTGCATTTGCAGAAGGATGTGTTCTTCATTGAAGGGGACATCTTGTTTTGCAGATATGAGAAAAGGCCCGGTGATATCTGAGGCCGAGTCGTACTTCCTCGAGCTTTAATAGAGAGAGCCATGCACATGATCCATGTAAGCCCTTATGCTGGGCATGTAGGTATAGAGAGATCCCTTAAAGGAGCCCGTGAGCACTTCTTTTGGGTTAGCATGCGAAAGAACGTAACTAGATTTGTAAGAAGTTGTCATGTGTGTAATACAATGAAAAGTCACAGACATGTGGTCCCAAAGGCCCGATTGTGGCCTGTGGTACCTGTGAAGTGGGATAGAGTGCATATGGATGTGGTTGACCTTTGCCTTCTGTGCAAGGGCAACCTAATATATTTGTGTGTTCGTGGATGCGTTCACACATTTCACACACGTGTGTGATGGAAAATAAACGGCAGGTGAAGTGGCCAAGGCGTTATGTTCCTCGTGTCAGTTCGGTGTCCCAGGATGTTGGTCAGTGATAATGGACGCGAATTCATCAATGAAGTGCTCATGAGTTTACATACTTTAATGCAGATAAGGCATGTCACCATTGCGGCTTATCGGCCGTCAGCCAATGGGCTAGTTGAGTCCCATAATCGTGAAGTGATCAATATCTTAAGATATCTAATTGAGGATCACCCGACTTCGTGGCTGTCCCTGTTGCCGACAGCTGAGCTGGCTATTAACATCGCTTATAACAGCTCGATAAGGGACACCCCTTACTTCCTGATGTTCGGGCAGGATATTCGATTACCGTACTCGATGGTCTTGGACCTCCAACAGATCCCACTCTATACAGTAGAACAGTACCGGGTTTGGTTTTGTAACATGACCCGACGAGTGTTCCAAACCACCCAGCGACTGCTGTTGAGGGCCAATGAAAGGTATCGGGTGCGGTACGATAAACGCTTCCGCACACATGATTCCCCAATCCAAGTAGGGGATAGAATCTACCTGAGGAGACAGCAACTGCCGAAGCACAAGCTCGAACCGGCCTATATGGGACCATATCGTGTGAAAGAGATCAAACACACCACTGCGGTCATTCAGCACATCCGCACCGGGCCGTGAGCGAGCAACACCTGCGTCATAATTAATACTTGAGGACAGCCTAGTGTTCCACACCAACCAACCGGTACCTCCCTACCCTGGACTGGCTGAGTATTTGGGAGAAGAGCCAGTGGAACCCGCAAGCACGCAGGGTGGGGCCACGCTGACCGAGCAGGCGCGTGCTCACGAGTCCGTGTCAAAGGTGAATGCTATTGCAAAGTGAATGAGAAGGGTCAGTGATCAAAATTTGTAATTGTCGTCCCATGTCCTTACCTTGGAATCAGAGATATATTGAAGCGGTTTAATGTTATGATGTTCTTGTTTTATGTTTTTGATTTTCCAATTATTTTGAGTGTCAACATCATTTTCTGTGTCACATTTCAGTGTCTAATTTTTTTTTTTCATGGTTGTATTAATTTCGTTGTTGCAACGTTCCTTGTTATGCTTTTATTTTTTGTTGTTGTTGTTCCTTATTTTGTGTTTAATAATATACCAACCTAAGTGTCGCACTTTCTGTAAGATTTCTTTTTTTGTTATTATCGTTTGTGTAGTTGTCTTAAAGGTAAACTGTTGCCATGAAATTATGTTTTTTCTTTTGCTTTGTAAAAATTTCATTGCTTTTTATTATGTTGTTGTGTCTAAATTGCCAGATTATTGTTTTGTGGTGTTCACTTCTTTCAAGAAAACTTTGTACATTCTATCAATGCGATGTGATTAAAAATGTGATGACCACCATTTTTTTTATGTTGAGATAGTGCAGGACTTGATCTTTTAAAACTTTTATTATTTTTGGGTATTGATCTGTTTCTAGAAAAGGGTAAGGTTTGTTGGGGGATTTCATGTAAAAAGAAAATAAAATGATAAACAAATACATAAATAAATGAATGAGTAAGTAAAAGATAAAAATAATATAAAATTTTTTTTGTTGGTTGTAAGACGTGTTTCATTCACTTGTAAGTTTGGTTTGTACACGCGTCAGCTGGCCCCCTTAGAGATAGTTAGGCAATTTTAATTAGTTAAGTCAGAAATCGTGAGGGACGAGGCTCGTGGCGGGATCCGGGTGTGGAGGGGTAGACGCATCTTTGTGGGGACGCAAAGGACTTGGGAGGGGAGTGCTAAGCCCTTCTCAGTCCTCGTGAAACTTCCCTGGGATCCTAATGCAGTCGTAGGACGCCATTACAGGACGGGTCAACGGTCATCTTCTCTCAGACTGAGGAAACCCTCTTCCCCCCAGAAACCCCCCAAAAAGTTCGTTGGGATTTAGCGTAACCTTACCTGGCACCGATTGGCTGATAGGCCTAAGAAGAAGTGCCAGAGCCAATCGTGTCCAGTAGAGAAGAAATCGGGGTTGTGAGGTATGACAAGGTGGGAGGAAGATGCCCAAAGAAGGCGTCCTTTAGGCAGAGAGTTTTTGTCGCCAGGGGAAAGACGTATTTTCCCTCGCTGCATCCGCCGGTTCCCCCTCAGCCTCTCTTTCTCGGTTTACGGTAAATTTTAGTTTGCTTAGATACTTGGGCCCTTGTGTAAGTTTTAGATAATACAGATCATTGTTAAATTTACACCTGTGTCTTATTTAAGCATGTCCTACAGTACTGCAGCTGGACCAGTATAATATATCAATATATATATATATATATATAGGTATATATATATATATATATATATATATATATATATATATATATATATATATATATATATATATATATATATATATATATATATATATATATATATATATATATATATATATATATATATATATTTATATGTTTCCTGGTGCAGGTGGATCTTATGACTCCACAATTATTACTTTACTCGAAAATGGCCTTGTAAGATACCCAGGACATATAAAACACAAACAAAAAGAAGTATAATAGCACACAAGGTCAAAAGGAAAATTAACTGAAAATACGGTAAATTACTGCCGTAGAAGTCCTCCCGAAGGGGGAGCTTGGGAATGCCAGGAACACGGACCAAGGATAATTCTGCTACAGGCGTCTTTCTGAAACGATATTTGGACCCACGTTACACATCTAATGCTGGAATTTGGGGATTGAATTACTCGGGGTGCACTGAAGGCGCCAAGGACTCCCCGAGGCGTTACTTGTGACTCAGAGGAAAGAAGCTGTGAACACGTGGGCCTGGCTTGAACCAAGGAATATCAGGGAACACAAAGTTATAGGCCCAGAGATTAATAAATGCAAAAGGGCTAAGTAATCGTGACTAGCAACTCGTTTTGGGTACATTACCACATTTGTAGGGGCGTAGGGATGACGACGTCTTCTGCCGAGAAACACGTGTGGGAGCGTGGACAAATGGTAGCCTCCCTCTCCAAGGTATTTCTTCAAGTCGTAGATTGGGGCGGAAAAGGGCGCCCTTGGGATGATGAAAAGGCCGCCGTTTAATGTCAGCTCGCGTTTGGGAGACTTGCAATCCCCCTTGCAGTCTTCTAAGGCCACGTGGAATGGAACACGGGGCACACAGGGCGGCGATGGGATCCACGTGGCGGCGAGCGGAAGAGGAGGGCAGGGGCAACGGCCCGAGACTGGACTTGTTCTCGGCTTAAACTAGCGACCGCGTGTGAGAGAGCTGTCCTGGCCCTGACCTTTTATTGCTTCTGGACAGGGGTAGGGGGGGGGGCGATGTCCTGACCCAGGTCGCCGACCCGGATATCATAGAAAACGATTTTCTTTCCCTGTACCAAAGAAAACAGTGCAAAGCCAGTTTACTGTCCCCAAACTATTATATTTTCTCTGAGCCCTTATTTCCCGACCTTCAAAGGTTCAAACCAACCCAAAGCAGGAAAGGAGAAGAGTTTCCTAGCGTATTTTGGCGCTACTCTTTACAGCTCCTGGCAAGATAATATTCACACCTATAAACGGGTGCGAATATTGACAAAAGCAAAAATGAGCGAAGAAAACGTTCGACTTTATTCTATCTTTTACTTTGCTACAACCTTTACTTTACTTTATTTGTAAAACTCTGATGCCACACTAATCAATAACAAACTGAAGGTTTACTTTAGGAGCAGAGTGCAATTTAGAATATACAATAAAAGGGTAAACTTGTTTGCAAATTAATTATTGCTCAAATACTTCCTAAGTACTGTTTCTACCCATTCTTTATTCGATTTACTTTACTGGGGTAATAAGGCGCTCAAAAGAAAATAAACAAAGAACACTTCAAAATTTCAAAATAACAACAACAAAATAAAACATACAAGGCAGAATTTAAAAGGAAACAAATGTAAACCCACTGATTCCTTAATGCTATCCTGGAATTACAGGCATGCTATTACTTGTGCCTTGAAGAGGCGGCATTCGTGACAATACACTGTAGGTATTAAATAATATCCCCTTTACCAAAATTGTAATAATAGAATTCAATTCTTCTTTTCAATCGACCTCCAATTGTTCACAAGCTCGACGAGCATAACTAATATTTCCCACGAACGCTAATCTGAAGGGACAAGAACTTGACAGCTGTGAGGCAAAGAGATTATTCGCGGGTTTAACTCGCCAACTTAAATGACGCTAAATTTTTACGTCTGCAGCTTACAACTCGGGTGTAAGCTAAAAATAGACTACTCGACTTATGAATGGGAGGATAAACAAATGAAGGGGAAAATGGACAGGGCTAACATTCTCCACAGGAATAATTAAAAAAAAAAAAAAAAAATGTAAATAAAAAAAAGGAAACTACACAGAACAACAACGAAGGATATTACTTCATACTAAAGGGCGGGCCGCACCGCGGTGATTAAAAAGGCAACGTTAAAATTCGTAAGGGCAGGAGTCTTGTGACTCAAGATTCGTTAAAAAAAAGAAAAGATTAAATGCAAAAGTAAATAATATACGTAGAAAATAAAGGATAACAGAGTGAGGTATTTATGATTTACTTCTTTATCTAACTTCCGTCGCCAACAGACGACGGTCAGAGCTAACTCTCAGCCCAAGGGCGTGGAAAAGAAACCCAAAGGGCGCGACCCCTTCAGGAAGAGTTGACACGCCTGCCTTGTGCCAAAGGACGGGCGTAAGGGCGTGCCACTTCCCACTCTGTCTCTCTTACTGCTTCAAAATAAAATGATTTATGCATTTTAAAAGGGGATGATATCCCATATATTAACTGCCGCTTGCGGTGGTAAGTAAGGGAAAAGTGTGAAGGAAAGATCGATAGAGAAGGATGAGGATAGAAATTCCAAAGGAAAGGAAGAAGATAGCGGAAGGCCTTGACATCCTCTCCTGGATGAAAGGTGCCAAGACGTTCAAAGATGAAGAAGGGGGCCCTATGCCAGGTTTGCACAGGGCCAGAAGAGCTCAGGGCTCCTTGTGGACTACCTGCGATCGCCCACACCCGTGGTAACTCCGCCGCGAACCTCTCCTCCTTGGACCGTTGTCCTTGGCCGGGAATCGGAGGGCCCGAGGCCAAAGGGCGGCAAGGGGTGCCATCTGGGTCAGCTGCTGCGACAACTGACCCAGGAATTTTGTTCGCCATCTCGGACATTAACCGGCGCAGATCGCAGAGTTCATCGGCCCAGGAAGGCGGGGCAGAATCATGACTCGCGGAGGAATCTGCGGCGGGCGGCGAGAGAGGGACGGCCGGAGGGGGCGGGGTCGACTTGCTTGCAGGGGTGACCAGCTCAGGCACTGACATTGGCACTGGCGCTGGTGGCGATGTGGTGGTGGTCTCGTCTGTCTGGACGGACGGAGACTGGCACTGCTCAGTGCGCCGAAGGGGCACTGGCAGAGGAGTTGAAGGCCGAGATTCTCCTGAAGGGAGATCTGGCTGAGGCCTCGGCACTGGCACTGATGCCGTGCCGGGCACTGGACTCGGATTTGGATGATTTATTGGGGAATGGGGACCCCGGAATGGTGGTGGCTTGAAATGGGACGTAAAGTCTTGGCCCAGGAGGACGTCATAGTCTCCTGGAATGTGTTTCGCTACGGCGAGACGAAGGGTCCTGGCTCTGTGGGGTCGGGTGACCCTCAGTTGGACCGTAGGGAGGATCATTTAAAATCGTTTATGCCCTCAATGGTGACGAGCTTGCGTCGGTCTATTATAGCTCCATAGGGAACTTTGTCCCTCCTTATGAGGGAAATTTGCGCGCCAGAGTCGTCAAATGCCTTGACCTGGCGTGCTGAGTATTTACCTCGAGGAGGTGCCACATAGATGGGACCCTCGGCAGGAGGGCCCTGGGACTCGGGATTCGTTACTGCCAGGGCGACGGCGGGAGTTCCTGCCTTATTATTTCTAGGGCATTTTGCCCATGAGGAAGAGTGGCCATAAACCTTGCACGCCGTGCAAAAGGTTTGCTGGAAATCTCTTCGCACTGCCCGGCAGAGGGCGCAGGCGACTTATTAGGGGCTGTCCGGGAGAGAGAGAGGCGGGTGGTTTACTGCGGCATTGCTCCTTGGCATGCCCGATCTTTTTACAGAACCCGCACACGACGGGCTTCTGTGATTGCCCATTCTTCGGCGGAGGGGCACCCGATAGGTAGGCGGGTGGCGTAATTTTGCGCTGCAGCGAGCTCTCCTGGGGGTGATGGGTGTCCCATAGATCCGCTATTCGGCAGCAATCAGCTAAGGTGGGGGGCTCCTTCTCGGCGATGTGCGTGGCGAGGGCCGGCGGGGTGTAGAGTAGGAAGTTCTCTATTTGTATTTGTTCGATGGCATCGTTGAGGGTCGTAACCCCCACGGCCTCGAACCATTTGGCACGGGCACGCTCGGACTTGTAGGCCCAGTCTGCCCAGGTTTGATTGGCCTCCTTCACTAGCCCGCGCCAGCGCCTCCTCCAGCGTTCAGGGGTTATCTCGTGCGCCTTTGGCAATAGTCTGGCGTACGACCTCCCAATTTTCCTGCTCCTCCGGCGGGAGGGCCCTGTAGGCAATCAGGGCCTTCCCTCCAAGGAACTTGCCCAACACCAGGGAGAGTTCGGCGGCACTCAGGGGGCAGGCCTTTAACACTGTCTCGGCGCTGTCGAGCCACACCTCGGGCTCGGCCTCCGTCCACTTTGGCATGCAGGCGATAGCCTGGCTGAAGGCACTCATTCCCTGGGGGGCAGGTGGAGGCGAAGGGCCACTCTGTTGCAGCATTGCGAGTTCATGGGCACGCTGCTTGTCCCTTTCTTCCCTCTCGGCTTCTTCTCGTTTCTCCTGGGCCAGTCTTTCTGCTGCGTCTCGTTTCTCCTGGGCTCTTTCTGCCTCCGTTCCTGTCTCTCTGTCTTCCCGTCTCTCCTGAGCCAGCCTCTCTGCCTCCCGTTCCTGCCTCTCTTCTCGTCTCTCCTGAGCCTGTCTTTCTGCTTCTCTTGTCCTCCTGAGCCTGTCTTTCTGCCTCTCCTCCTCTCCTGTCCTGTCTTTCTTCTCTCCCGCTGTCTTTCTGAGCCTGTCTTCTCTCTGCTGAGCCTCCATCCTCTCCTGTCTTTCCCAGTCTCTGTACCCAGTCTCTCCCTGAGCCCTGAGTTCCTTTCCTGAGGACATGAAGAACTTGAAATCCTCGCTCTCCTGAGACCCAGTCTCTTTTGTTTGGTCTCCCGGAAAGGCCGCTTGGGTTCCTCCCCCGAGGACATGGAACTTGGAATCCTCTCCCCCTGGACTGGGGAGATGAATTAGCTTGACACATGAAGAATTAATTTCTCCCGAACCGACTGAGGGGACGATGAATTGGACTCCCTTTTCACGGAGCGGGCTGATTGGGGACGATGAATTAGAATTTGGTCTCCGACAGAATTAATTTTTTTACCGACGAAGCGGGCTGATTGGGGACGATGAATTAGGATTGGTCTCCCGATTTACCGACGAAGCGGGCTGATTGGGGACGATGAATTAGGACGAAGCGGGCTGATTGGGGACGATGATTGATTGGTCTCCCGATTTACCGACGAAGCGGGCTGATTGGGGACGATGATTAATTTCGATGAATGATTGGGGACGATGAATTAGCGAATGATTGGTCTCCCGATTTACCGACGAAGCGGGCTGATTGGGGACGATGAATTAGCAATGATTGGTCTCCCGATTTACCGACGCGGGCTGATTGGGGACGATGAATTAGCAATGATTGGTCTCCCGATTTACCGACGAAGCGGGCTGATTGGGGACGATGAATTAGCAATGATTGGTCTCCCGATTTACCGACGAAGCGGGCTGATTGGGGACGATGAATTAGCAATGATTGGTCTCCCGATTTACCGACGAAGGGGCTGATTGGGGACGATGAATTTAGCAATGATTGGTCTCCCGATTTACCGACGAAGCGGGCTGATTGGGGACGATGAATTAGCGATGATTGGTCTCCCGATTTACCGACGAAAGCGGGCTGATTGGGGACGATGAATTAGCGAATGATGAATTAGGATTGGTCTCCCGATTTACCGACGAAGCGGGCTGATTGGGGACGATGAATTAGCAATGATTGGTCTCCCGATTTACCGACGAAGCGGGCTGATTGGGGACGATGAATTAGCAATGATTGGTCTCCCGATTTACCGACGAAGCGGCGGGCTGATTGGGGACGATGAATTAGCAATGATTGGTCTCCCGATTTACCGACCGGGCTGATTGCGGGCTGATTGGGGACGATAAACGGGCTGATTGGGGACGATTAGATTTTTACCGACGAAGCGGGCTGATTGGGGACGATGAATTAGCAATGATTGGTCTCCCGATTTACCGACGAAGCGGGCTGATTGGGGACGATGAATTAGCAATGATTGGTCTCCCGATTTACCGACGAAGCGGGCTGATTGGGGACGATGAATTAGCAATGATTGGTCTCCCGATTTACCGACGAAGCGGGCTGATTGGGGACGATGAATTAGCGATGATTGGTCTCCCGATTTACCGACGGCGGGCTGATTGGGGACGATGACCTTTTACCGACGGAGCGGGCTGATTGGGGACGATGAATTAGCAATGATTGGTCTCCCGATTTACCGACGAAGCGGGCTGATTGGGGACGATGAATTAGCAATGATT
>NC_089784.1:43769144-43779144 GCF_040412425.1 Macrobrachium rosenbergii
TTTTTATTCCAAAAGTCTCCGTACCTAATGTGTCTAAACTTCCATTTTATGCAAATGTACCTTTGATCCACGACCAAAATTTCTATGATGTAGGCTACTTAGAAAATTCGTATCTAATTATATACCAGCTATTAAATTTAATATCATCCCGACAAATCCACTTACCTTGGGTAGTTTGTTTAAATTTAAAGATAAACTTGACCCATTGATGACCTCATGTTGTGTGTACAAGTTCAATTGCCCTAGATGTAATCTTAGGGACCTACGTGGGATCCACACAGAGGTTACTAAGGGTCAGAATTGATTCCCATAAGGGCGTTAGCTATCGAACTGGTAGCAAACTTGCTAGTCCTGAATTTTCCAACATCAGGCAACACGCCAATAAATGCAAACATAGCATACAATACAAAGATTTTGAAATATTGGGACGGGCATCGAATGGCAAACTACTGACAATCCAGGAATCCTTGTTTATTAAACAACTTGTTCCCCAATTGAACACACAGTCTTCCTCGACAACTCTTTACCTTACGTGAGCTGTTGCCTTTTGTCGTCTCTGGTTTGTTCCTTCTGACTTTCGTCCTTCCTTCCTCTCTTGATGGTTGGTCCTGCCACAACTAGTTTTTAATTTTGCTATATATAATGTATTATGTCCTGTATTTGTATTTTATCGCTTTTAATGTTAATTTTAATGTTTTTTATTTTTATAGCTTGGAAATGAAACCTTTGTGTTTTGAAACGTCGTAATAAATGTATTTTATGGACCACCTGAGATAAACTTCCTCCTTCAACCGTCTTCTATTCGAGTTACTAGTAACCACCACATCTTAGAACGGTATATACATATATATATACATATATATATATATATATTATATATATATATATATATATATATATATATATATATATATATATATATATATATATATATATATATATATATATATATATATATATATATATATATATATATATATATATATATATATATATATATATATATATATATATATATATATATATATATATATATTTTATATATATATATATATATATATATATATATATATATATATATATATATATATATATATATATATATATATATATATATATATATGCATACTAAGCATTAAACTTTTCCCCTGGCAAAGAAAACTTCAGTGACGGACCTCATCTCTAATCCTACAATCTTCTGTTATATTCTCTTCAAATTAATCTTTTGAATCAACTGCTGGATTCTTTTACCGTTCAAGTTAACATTTCATTGTTTCATCTTCCTGGTTTCCATTTACAGCCATGGACATACTCTTGCTATAATTGCCTCTCTTCGATACAATTCTAAACTTGAGCTTCTCCTCACCGTTCCAGACCATCTGCAATACCAACCGTATCACACTCCCCTCACACTTCAATTTCTTATCCCACAACTTTGCACCTACATCTACTGCATATTCTTCGGCTTCTCACATTATTCCTTCCATAAATACTTTGAATGGCAATGCAGACAGAACAAATTTTTGGCACATACCTACTTTTATATCAAACTGCTCACTCTCCTATTTACATAATTATTCATCACACGCCTCGCTTCCGTCTTGAAAACATTTATTAGCCATGAATAGCTGTCCCGTTTTACTATATCACTCACCCTGCACAATTCCATATTGCTTCTTTTTCGATGCTCTCATGAGTTTTATCTAGGTGCATTTTTGTTTTACCCAGCTTCTCCCTTTAGCTCTCAAACTTATCATTAATGGTTCCCTAACAAGCGCTTGACGTATACACCAACTCTTCCTTGTCTAACACATTATTTTGTTTATTTTTAACGTAAGACTATGTTGTGACGAAAATGAGAAATTATGGACGTCTTGACACAGACTGACAAAAGTGAAAGAGGCATGCGCGCAGGAAAGTGATTTTTGTCCGGTATTAACGTGACTTTTTTTCACATCCACAAATACCATGCCACAAATTTGTCTGGTATCGAATTGCATCTATCCTGACCAGGGTTTGAACAGCTGACTTGACGCAGATATACTACTATTTATAATTCTACTTAGGAGTAAGTTATTCCCACAGTATGATGACTCTGATATAATACGATATTTGTGTCTCAAAATTTAAGACTAAAAAGGGCACACGTTTCTTAACAACGATAATTCATACATACATACATGCTTACATGTATATTTACATAATATAAATAAGTAAATATAAAATTGTATGTATATGTATACACATACACACACACACACACACACACACACACACACACACACACACACATATATATATATATATATATATATATATATATATATATATATATATATATATATATATATATATACATATATATATATATATATATAATATATATATTATATATATATACACATATATATACATACACACACACACACACACCTTTTCATACACACACGTATGCACCCAAAATAACACACGTACATGTGTAAGTATAAATATAAAAAAAAAGTTTTAAAAAATCTAAGACATGTATACATGCTTGTGTAAGAAATGTTTACATACAGTAACTCAGGAAATATCAAATAAATTACTACCCAGTCATCAAAGTCCCCACAGACAATACAATAATAAAATACTCTCTTTATTAAACCCTAAACACCGATGTGAACTGCCGATTACTATACAAAACAAGAAAAGATACAAGGCACGCCCAAACTAATGACGTCACTGACACGTCACTCAGGGGATGACGTCACTAAGCCACCGCCCGAATATTAGTAGCAGTTCCATAAAAAACAATCCCATGTGACACAAAAATTAACAATAAAAAAATAATAACACTTGCGTACGCGTCTGCTTGACGGCGCCGGAATTCTCTCACCAAAGGAAGAGAGAGAGAGAGAGAGAGAAAAAAAAAAACCACTCACGCGTTTTCACGTGTTGTAGCACACACAAGTGGTCAACATAGCGCAGTTACACACATTGCGCACACTGTACATACCCAAACATTTCCCATTATGAACCAAAGCTCATAAATACCTATAAGCACACTAAAACCCTGTGCCCTGTGACGCATCATTAAAAACACACAGAGAGTCGTGCTCGAGAAAGACAGACTCGAATGTGTCTCAACAGCATCTCTCTACCCTGAACTGCCGAACCATCAAAATCCTATTCTGAGATGCCAATACCAGTATTACTAAGATACGAGTATGTCTCTTTGGAAGCGTAACCCTAACTATCTATTTATCTATCTGTGTCTAACACTGGTGTCACCACTGTTAAATGACCCATTCCCCAGGTTAAATAGGGTCATCTTTTGTTGCTGTATCTGTTTTAAGAACAGAATCAATCATCTTACTTTCCTAAGACGTTGTAGGGGTGTTAAATTTCTATTGGTATATATATATGTATATATCATATATTGTATATATATATAATATATATATATATATATATATATATATATATATATATATATATATATATATATATATATATATATATATATATATATATATATATATATATATATATATATATATATATATATATATATATATATATATATATATTGTCACGATGCGTATCAAGTACCTGGTTATTACACAACTAATCTCAAAATTCAAAAATATACCTCATTTCAGCCAGATACCTGAACTCTCATAACATTAATTGTTATGACTGAGTACTCTAAAGGTAACAGTGATCCCTTAAGAAAAACTTATTTATCAATCACTTGAAAAATCAAACTAAGTCTATTAGAATATGTGTGAGGTATCAAAAATTAAACTAGAAATCTTCTAGAGTAAAAGGGCATCACTCCATCAAAAAACTCTTACTGTTTCCCTGGTCTTAATTCACTTTAGCAAAACTACAAGAATAAAACATGTTTATCACTTTGCCTTATGCACACACAATCAATCTTATTCACTGGTGATCAATAAATGAAACACTTTTTCTAAAAATGTTAAATACAAAAATTTATTTTTAAATTCAAAGTTTATAATTAGAATTCACAATTAATTAGGATTCACAATCTGAAAAATTTATTATTATTTGAAAATAACACAAGACTTAATCAATTCTTGAATTAAATTATGAAACAAAACTAATTCACAAAAACTTTATCAGGAATTTAAATTAATCAAGCAAAATTTAAACTATCAAGAATTACTCAAGATTTAAAAAGAAAACTTAAATGATAATTATATATAATATTAAATATATATATAATATATATATATCAAGATATAAGTAAATATATACATAAATATATATATATAATTTTGTATATTTATACGAGTATGTATATATATATATAAAATATATATATATATATATATATATATATATATATATATATATATATATATATATATATATATATATATATATACATATATATATATATATATATATATATATATATATATATATATATATATATATATATATATATATATATATATATATATATATATATATATATATATATATATATATATACCCTATATATGTATATATACATATATATACACTATATATATATCATATATATATATATATATATATATATATATATATATATATATATATATATATATATATAT
Source organism: Macrobrachium rosenbergii (assembly GCF_040412425.1). Lineage (NCBI taxonomy): Eukaryota > Metazoa > Arthropoda > Malacostraca > Decapoda > Palaemonidae > Macrobrachium > Macrobrachium rosenbergii. The sequence goes on from NC_089784.1 coordinate 43,773,752, forward strand.
ATATATATATATATATATATATATATATATATATATATATATATATATATATATATATATATATATATATATATATATATATATATATACATATATATATATATATATATATATATATATATATATATATATATATATATATATATATATATATATATATATATATATATATATATATATATATATATATATATATATATATATATATATATATATATATATATATATATATATATATATATATATATATATATATATATATATATATATATATATATATATATATATATATATATATATATAATATATATATATATATGTATATATATATATATATATATATATATATATATATATATATATATATATATATATATATATATATATATATATATATATATATATATATATACTGTATATATATATATATATATATATATATATATATATATATATATATATATATATACTATATATATATATATATATATATATATATATATATATATATATATATATATATATATATATATATATATATATATATATACATAGATATATATTTATATATACATTTATATATTTATATATATATTTATATATTTATATATATATATATTTATATATTTAGTTAGTTAGTTCAACTTTTGGCAAGTATGTACCACGTTCGAAGTTAAAAGTTGGTTTAATCGAGTCTTTGTATCGGAAAAATCAGAACCAATTTTTAGTGGATTGTTTGGGATTAATTTTAGATTGATGGCACCAAAATGTTTATGAACAATTTGCGTAAACCTTTTTTGAAAAGAATCGTTATGTTAAAAAGGGAATGTGGCACGAAAAGGTAATTTCGGTGCTGTAGAAGGCTTGGTGATATTAATGAATTACTTGTTAAGGAACATAGTCTGTAAGAAGCAGTTATTAGTAAAATATTCAGAGAGAAAATTAATTTCTTGATGGAAGGATTGTCAGTTCTATTTAATGAAAAACGCCCTGTGGACGAGAGTGAAAACAGAGTTAAGTTTAAAACTGTAAAAGCAAGAACTGTAGTAACTGTATCCTAAACAACTTAAAGCATTTAAAGTACCATTATGCCTAGTAATAAGAAGGTTTAAAAACTTCAATTGATTTCTCAGCTCGTTTTTCAACAGTGAACTTAATTATTATGTTTAGTATTAGCATATGCTAAAAGCCAGTCAGTATCAAAATCATCTCCAAATAAGGCGAAAGTTTCATCAGTATACCTACCGTAAAAGAGTGGGTGGAACCAAAGTGGACATTCACCTAGCATGCGCTCTTCCAGAGAGCACATGAAGATGGTGGCAAAAGTAGGACCCACTGGAGAGCCTATGGCCACACCGTCAGTTAGTTTAAACAGTTTGCGATCGAAAACAATGGCAATGTCCCGCACTGCCAGTTCTAAAACAGTTTTAAAAAGCGAGCGATTAAAATTGTTAAAAACAGAATCTGGTTCAGTTGAGAGTTAATTTAAGGTACTGGACAGTACTATCGATAGTTTCTTCCACAGGGACATTAGTAAAAAGTTATTCTACATCTGGCCATTTGAAGATCAGCGTCTTTATCCTTAAAAGAGTAAATTGCTGAGAGGATATCAGGTTTAGTCAACGTTCCTAAATGAGGTACCAAATATCTAGCTAACTTAAATTACGTGTATGACAGGATGCCAAGATTGGTGTCATAGGTGTATTAGGCCTATGTATTTTTGGGAGACCGTATAAAACTCCAAACGATGACCCGTTGCCAAATAAATCCTGGTGTGTATTATCATCTATCATTTTTCTTTTCTTAAAAGACGTAAAAATCTGTTTATTTTGTCCTCAATTATTGTGATATTTTGAAAATCAGGTGCTCAAATTTCAGTAAGCTTGAACTGGTCTCTTTAGATAGTCAATGATACATACCAGGATTTATTTGTCACCGTATCATCGTTTGGAGTTTTATAAGGTCTTCCAAAAATACATAAGCCTAATACACTTGTGAGACCAACTGTCACAAATGTTATATGATATCGCATTAGAAGTGCCCTTTCATGTTCATATGCCTAGTTTCATGTTTATCAAGCTATTTATGTTTTTTTATAATGCATTATCTCTCTCGTTTTCACGTAGGTTAATAATACAGTAACTTTTAGGCAACTAAATATGTTTTACAGCAATATTGTTGTTTATTTGTTGGATGTTACGAAAATTTACCAAATCCTTTTCTATGGAAAATACATCCTAAACAATTTGAACTTCGGCAACATAGACAATGTTATGTAGGACTTTCCCTTTTTTCTTTCCCACAAAGAATATACCATGCTGTTAGTTGATGCCTATGACGAGTATTTTGAAGTATAATAAGACTACGATAACAGACTCAAAGGAACGCTTGTGAATAATATACTGTTAGTAAGTAAAATGCCCTCTTTCAGAGGAGAAACTTGTTTGAAGTTATTTTTCTTCTTTCATAAAACTGGTAAGAGCTGCTCTCTCTCTCTCTCTCTCTCTCTCTCTCTCTCTCTCTCTCTCTCTCTCTCCCTCACTTTGTTGCGCTGAATGGTTATATGAAATAGGATAATTGGCCAGTATTGTAGCATCTCCCAGTTTTCTATATTTGATTCTACAACGTAAATATAATGCATGTACTATCCACTTCAGGGACCACGAGTCATCGTTTTTCACAAACCTCTTTCAAACTAAATATTTGATCGAAATGGTACTTAGACACAGTGTACAAGATACCTCCGGCTAATTTTTGGTAGTATAATAAATTGTTAAATGGTTTTGGTTACGTCGTTTACTCTTGACTTACATGGTGTTTCCAAGCATCGGCAGACTCTGCATTCGAACGTCCCTTATCCCCATCCCGTCCCTCCCTCGCCCCCCACCTCCCCATCCCTCCCTCAACCCACTTTCCTGGCCTCCCCATCTCCGCCTCCCCTTTCCTGTCTATTGGGGATAGCAGACGTTCGATTTTGTAGATCAGTCCTGCTGACTCATGCAACTTTGCCTTTAAAAGCCAAGAGTAAAGCTTTTAACTAACACCATTTGACAATGCACTATATTACCAAAAATTACCGGGAGGTGTCTTGTACACGTGTCAAAGTACCATTTCTGTCAAATAATTAGTTTGAAAGATATTTGAGAAAAACGATGACTTGCGGTCCCTGAAATGGATAGTAGGATTCTATCAATTAAATCCTTTGCTAAAAAGTTAACTATACAACTGTCTTACTTTTAGCTGTAAACTGACTGTCTATATTTTGTAGGTTGTATTTAAAAACTGAAAGGTGAATGAATACGAAAGGTGAGTGTATGAAACGCTCTAACAGATTTGTACTTACTGATAATGCGGGCCAGGTGGTCTTTTCTCGTGAAATTCGTTATTTTGTTTTAGTCAGTCTTAAATACTACTCCACAAATATTGTCAGGAAATTATGATGTACGCAATAGGAAAAATATTTACATGATTCAAAAATAAAAAAAAATTGCTGAATAGCATTGATTTATTGCTTGTACTGTTCAAGTTTATAGTAAAGCATCAAGCGTCAAAGCAATTCTTTTTTAACCTCTTTCATCCCCACACAAACCTGTATTATGAAAGCCATTATCAAGTTTCTGTTAGCTAAGCGTTGTGTTAAAGTATAGTTATGGTTCCTCCTACCTTAATCAAGCTTAAAGCTCTATGCATTATAAGAACTTGAGCGTCTCAGTAATACAGATACCCCTACTATTTGGATTGTCGAAAACATATTTAATTTCTCTTAAAGTGTCACCTACCAAGAAATGCATGGAATTCAGCTTTTTAGTTTTCTGTAAAAGGAAACTATTGTGCCGGCTTTATTTGTCCTTCCTCACTTTTTCTGGCCGCATTTTTTCTGTCCGCCCTCAGATCTTAAAAACTGCTGAGGCTAAAGGGCTGCTAATTGGTATGTTGATTATCCACCCTCCAATCATCGAACATACCAAATTGTAGCCCTCTAGCCTCAGCAGGTTTTGTTTTATTTAAGGTTAAATTTAGCCATGATTGTGCGTCGGGTACCGCCATAGGTGCCACCAACACCGCGCCGTGACTGAAAGTTTCATGGGCCGCGGCTGAGAGTTTCATGGCCCGTGGCTGAGAGTTTCATACACCATTATAAGCCGTACAGAAAACTCGATTGCCCCGAAGAAACTTCGGAGTATTTTTTTACTTGTTTGTTCGTTTGTCTAATCTGAGGTTTTATATGCTGACAAGAATGCCAATTCAAGCGTTTAGTAAGAAGGGAATGATGCAGGAAGGCATCTCGTAGACAAGATATGATAGCTTTATAATTAAGTAGAGCCTTCAAGCAATTTTTGCTAAATGTCCTTATTGCTCTTTCGTTCTTTTGACGTTTGGACGATAAAGAGGACAAGCGAAGATAAGGAAAATGAGGAAGATAACAAACTAACATCTTAAATTATGATGTAAAAGATACAATTCAAGTAACATTCGGCTACATTCTTTTAGAGGCAAAATTTTGCCAGAATGTCTGTGGCTGTTGAGTATTACAACGTAATGTTCCATGCTACAAAAGGTTGTCTGGTGTGACCACCTGTCTCCACCATTGTCGTGTGAAACTGCTCATGTTTTGCAACACTGACTTAAAGTTCAATACAATCTATTAGAGTGATAAAAAACCGACTATTGTCGCCATACAATGACTTTTCATGTGCAATATCTACATGCAGTTTTTATAAAAACAAAAGTGTTCAATGTACAGAGTATCATAAAACAAGACTCGCTTTCTCATATCATCAAGACCTCACCTTTAGATGCCTCTTTTTACGTTATTACTCAGCCACTGGACATTCATCTAAATACACATGCTCCTCAAGCGTGTCTTTTACAATGAACTGAAATGTGCAAAAGGTGTTCAGGTAAGAGCAATCTCTCTGCACAACGACCAAGCTACAAGATAGCTTGCTGTTGCCTCAGGAGACAAAGCCTGGCTTGAGGAGGTGACTCTGGCATGATGAAAGAGCCGAGTGTGGCTTTGAATTGTTTTATGTCTTTCACTAGTCCCACTTAGTACAGTTGATCTGACTTTTACCAGTGTCCTAAAGTCAGACCACTCCTGCAAGGTCCCAGTTTTTGGAGCTATAATGAATTAGCCTTAGATGTGGAGGAGTATTTAAAAATCAGTGGAATAAGTACTTTTAAGTTAAAGGGGACCATGATGAAGAGAAAAATAAAATACATTTTTTTTCTTGTAACTCTCATAATGAATTTTGATTGTCAAAGACTTTAACTGAAGCAAAACCAAAAAGAAACAGAAGGAAAAAGAAAATAGGGATCCAAAGTAGTCCATTCTCAGGTACCGAAGGATTTGCCATTGCTCGTAGCATCTTCTTGAGAGAAAAATGACTCTC
>NC_089784.1:43784144-43809144 GCF_040412425.1 Macrobrachium rosenbergii
GAGCAAAAATGCAGTTTCAGCTTAGAACATTCTAATGGAGTGCGTGTTTACGTGTGTGACCAGGTACCTCGTGACGCCCTTATTGCAAGAGGCACGTCTTACCGTACTTTGACCTCGAATGATGTCACGAGAGTATGTTCATATGTGCGTTGACAAATCCCATATAATGCGTGCTCTTCATAGAATGAGTGGGGCAATCAGAACCGTATTTTGAGTGTGTGCTCGGGTGACAGAGAAAAACACCCGGACTGAAACTGTGTCTCCAGGCGACAATGGTGAAGTGAGTTCACTCATAAACATTTTAAACTTTTCTTTCAGACTATTGAAAGACTGCATTTGCCTGTGGCAGTGAAATCCTGTGTTTCTGCATTTTTGACATTTCTGCTTTTAATATAACGCTGTTTCTTTTACAGGTATTCCTTCCTCCTACTTCACGTTCCTCGCACAAGCAAAGAGGGTAGTGTCACATTTAATGATGAATTGACACAGGTGTATTCATTGACATTTTATGATTTGAATGACAGATGAATTATTTCTGTATTTCCTTAAATTATTGGGTGACTATGGTTTGGACCTTATTTCTTTAAAAGATTTTTTTTCAAAGTTATGTTGAATCATCCGATTTTATTTTTGTTTTTTTCAAGTTATTTTCGTTATTTTTTGTCAATAAAGATTTAGTTTTGTACCTAGTATCTCATTCCAGTAGTCCTTAGAATTTAGTTAGGGAAAGGAATAACTTATTATTTTTTGTCAATAAAGATTCAGTTTTGTACCTAGTATCTCATTCCAGTAGTCCTTAGAATTTAGTTAGGGAAAGGAATAACTTATGATGTCGGCTCATCCTATCACACAATATCTCGGGAAAAGCGACATACCAACCTCTGTTCTTAAAACGGAGACTTAAATAAAGTATAGGCTTCAGGATCGGCCTATTACAGTTTCTGGTGGCAGCGGTTTAAGGTAGTTAGGGGAGTTAGAAGGTGTTAGATAGTTAGATAATTGGATAATCAGGCATGTATACGCTTCCGAAGAGACATAATTTAATGTTGGCATCTCAGAATAGGATTTTGTGGGGGTCAGCTGTGTAGATGTTACTGGGAGGCGAGCGTCACTCGCAAGCTAGTATTTCTTGAAGAGTGCTTTGGGTAGGCTATAAATAGGGATATATCGACGATATAATGTGTAATAATTGCGGTATTTTGACCGCTAGTGTGTGTTAAAAAACGTGAAGACGCGAGAGTATTTCTTTTCCCTCTCTCTCTCTCTTCACTTGATGAAAATTCACGCGCTGCTAATGCAACTGTTGTGATTTTTCTTTTTTGTTGTTACTTTAATGTGAAATTATCCCTTTCATTGTGTTATAACTAAGGATAGGGACAATTGTGTGTTTTTGTTTTTGTCATTGTGTTGTAACTGATGTTTCGGTTGCGACGGGTGTGTTATGTCATCACCACGGTGACGTAGTAATTGCGTCACGCAGTTTGGGCGGAGCGTCGTACTTGCTTTGCCACGCCTTATGAAGTGCTGTGTGCGTGTATCTTATATATTGTGTCTTTTTTATAACCAATCACTGCTGTTCGCATCGGCGATGTAGGGTTTATGGGCGATATGTTGTTGTTGTATTGTTTCTGGGAACTTTATAGTGGAGTAGTATTTTGTTGGTATCTGTAGTTGCGGGGTGCAAACATTTTTACCCAAGTGTGTATGCACTTCTTAGTTTTTGTAATCACACGTGCGTGTGGGTAAATTGTGTATGTGTGTGTGTGTAGAGCGGCTGCATTTGCTTGAATGACATTTTCTACTTGGACAAAGGGGGAAGTGTGCATCCAGCAGTTTTTGCCTTTGGAGACAGAGTGAGTCTCTGGAGGGTGTGGTGCTAAGCATTTTTTCTGTAGGCGTCATCAGGCCTGGGATGAGGATTGAGGGGGTAGTAGGGAGGGGGAGTTGCTGCTTGTAGAGGGTGGGAGATGGACTTCTCTCTCTCTCTCTCTCTCTCTCTCTCTCTCTCTCTCTCTCTCTCTCTCTCTGTTTTTTTTTTTGTTTTTTTGTAGCAGCCTTGGAAGAGTGGGCTTGACCCCTTTTGACTGACTAAAGAGAAAGCAGCTGTGTACGTAAACCTTGTTTTTTCTCTCTTTCTCTTCCCATGGGATTTGGGAATTTAATTGCAAGGGTTAGCTAATTGTGAAATAAATCTTTAGAATGTAGTTGGATGATGGGTTTAATTTATTGGGAATTTATTTAAGGAGTTACTTAATAGTAAATTTAGTTTTTTGGATTTACGTTATTTTGAATTTAATTATTTTTTTTTATGGTGGGTTTTGTAAACTTTTAATTTAATTGTTTGTTTCGGGAACTTTGAATTTGATTGTAATTTTAACTGAGCTGGGATTTAATGATAGGTCTGGGTTAGTACCTTTCTTTTGAGTTTCGGGGATTAATTGTAGAGTAAAGGGATTTAACATTGTAATTTTTTGTTGTATGGGAGTTCTGTTACGGGAAATTTTTTTGCTTTCGGTTTTTGTTTGGGTAAAGGGCATACTTTCACGGGACCTTGGGAATTTTTGCATTTGTGAAGAGTAAGTTTGTGAATTTAAGTACAAATATGAGGGGAGGAAGTAGTGATCAGAGACTCCTTAGAGCATCCTATGGTTGTGTAGGACGCGGAAATCCAGTCCGCAGTCCGAAAAATGTTGTTGCAAGTCAGAAAAGCCCAGGATTATGAGTGGCTTGAGTTCTAGGATCCCACGGGGTCGTTGCTTTAACTGTAATATACAGGGTCACATTAAGAGATTTTGTCGTGTTAAGTATTGTAGCTGTTGTAAGAGTTATGCTCATCCTTGGCGGTCTTGCCCGTCTCGGATACAGTATAACAGGCCCACATTCCAGAATTTTGCTAGCCCAGATAAGGAAGTACCTCACGCGAATTGTTCAAGGTGATCTGGAAATCGACAGACATTGTCGAAAGACCGGTCATTGTACAGGAAAACTGGATGGAGTGTCTCTTCGGATATTGGACTTTTTTGGGAGAACCCGCACGGTCGAAGCCTGTAATTGGAGTGCTGTACGGGGGAATAAATGTAAGGGTCTTTCTTGATACAGATGCCTCTATTAACCTGATGAACGAACAATTGTTCAGATCAATATTTCCCGATCGTCCTTTGAGACCTGCGCAGGAAGCTGTATGCAACGTTCAGGCAAATAAATTAAGAATTTTGGGTAGTTTGGACATAGATTTATCCATTGGGGGTAGATCTTTGATGGAACCATTTTTAGTTATAAGGGGATGTGCTTTGGGAAATACATTGTTGCTGGGACATCCGGCATGTCGGAGACGAAAGATATCAGTTCATACAGGGGTTTCCGGTATAACTGTGGGGGTGCCTGGTGTGTTTGTGCTGTATGAGGGGGCAGACGTGAGTGTAGTGAGTGAGAATGTCTCAGGAGTACATGAGGGTCCGGGGCTGAATGATGAACATGTGTCGGGGGATGAGAAGCACTATAAGGGAGTTTTGACTGATGATGTGGTGCTTGGTCCGAGTATGGTTGTGATGATGAAAGTGCGAGTGAGGGTGCATAAATCAGACAGGTGTGCGTGGATGAGGTAGCGAAAGTTAAAGGAGTTTGTTGTGACTTCTGTAAATGATGTAACGAGTTCAAGGGAAACTTGGGTGGAGTTTCTAAACTGTAACGATACAGTTCATAATTATCAAAAGGGTGCTTATGAAATCGACTTTGTTGACTGGGTCAATGAAGATAATTCAGTGAATATTGTCGGGGATTTTTGTTCTTTTTCAGAAGCAGATTTACAAGCTAGAAGGCAAGTGTTTAGAGATCAGTTAGCTAATGCTGATTACAAGGAATATACTGAGGGTGTAGAAGATGTTTTAGCCAAGTTTGCGGACATAGTCGCACTCAAAGGGGATAAGTTAGGAATAACGAATGTGTTAGAACACAAGATTCAGTTGGAGGACAAGACTAAGCACATTTTCGTTCCTTGATATAGGATTCCTTTTAAGATTAGGGAACAGGTAGAACAAGAGGTTAATAAGTGGGAAGATGAAGGCATTGTTATGCCTAGCGCATCACCTTTCAATTTTCCATTGCTTACAGTCCCCAAGAAAGATAGCTCAGAAAGAGTTTGTAGACTTTAGGAAATGAATGAAAGCATTCGTCGCTACCCTGTGGCGTGTTGCCAGATTTCTTTTGTGACGGTAGGGTGCTTGCATGTTACTCGTCAATTGATCTAATGCAAAGGTACCTGCAGGTTCCACTAAGTGAGAGAAGTCGAAAGTATACAGCCTTCTCTTTGCCGAAGATTCATTATGAGTTCACACGGATGCCATTTTGGTTTGACAGGCAGTCCGATGACTTTTACTAGATTGATGAATACGGTTTTGCATGGCATGTTAGGAAGAGAAGTCATATCTGCATGGATAGTATCTTGGTGCCACTGATTCAGTAGAGGAGCATCTAGAAGTTCTTAGGGAAGTTTTAGAAGACTTAAGTTAGCTGGTTTGAAGATAAAGTTAGCTAAGTGTAATTTTCTCAAGCAGATAGTATATTTGGGCGTATCATTTTTCTAAAGAAGTGTCAGAGTAAATAATGATAAGGTTAAGGCAATTGTACAGTTTGCTACACCAAAGACTAAGAAGCAGGTTCGGTCGTTTTTAGGTATGGCGGGATTTTTCCGTAGATTTGTGAAGGGTTTCTCTATTCTGGCGTCTCCTTGGACAGATATTCTGAGGGATGATGTGCAGTTTGTTTGGGGAGAGCGACAGCAAGTAGCGTTTCAAACAATCAAAGATACTTAACAAATCCACCAGTGTTGAAGTTTCCGGATTTAGAATGTCCATTCACGTTAGTGACAGATGCGAGTAGTGACGGGATAGGCGCATGCCTTATGCAGAAGTTCGATGGAAAACTCCACCCGACTGCATTTTACAGTAGGAAGTTTAAGACACGAGGTAGTAATGAGCGCCTCATGTTTGTGGTCGATAATGAGGCGTTTGCCGTGGTATCGGCCCTCGTACATTTTAAGGTATTGTTAATGGGAACTCAGGTAGAGGTTTTGACAGATCATAAGCCACTGGTAGATATTTTTAATAAGCTGGACCTTTCACCCAAAAGAGCCCGATGGTATCTAACAATCATGGATTTTGATGCTAAAATAAAGTATAGAGAGGGCAGACAGAATGTTGTAGCAGGCGCCCTTAGTAGAAGTTTTTCTGACGAGCAAGGTACTCATATATGTTATGTATCGGGAGATAGCATTGACTGGGATATTAGTTTGGTAGAAAAAAAACAGGATGAAGTTGAGAACTTGAGAGATGCAAACACGTTTCTTAGAGGGGAATTTGTTAGGAAGGGTTATAAGTTGCCTTTTGCGGGGCTTGACTTAGAGGGTAATTTATTAGTTAGGAAAATTAGATAAAGACTGACAAATAGTGAAGATAAGGGCAATACGACGCAAGTAGTTGTTCCCACGAGCCTGGTACCTACGGTGTTAGATGTTGTTCACAGTAGATCTAGCAGTCCTCATCTAGGGATTGAGAAGACGTATCAGAACGTACGAGGACAATTCTTTTGGAAAAATATGTCAAAAGATATAGAAGATTTTGTCAGAAGTTGTTCAGTCTGTAATGCATGTAAGCCATCTAGGGTCGTATCCTGTCGATTGGGGTCATTCCCGATTCCTACCAGACCTGCAGCACTACATGGACATCTTGAGTAATTTCTGTGAATCTAGTTATGGCCATAGGCACCTGTTGGTGGTTGTTGAGGCAGGTTAACTGGGTTCGCAAATTTTCCGTTCAAGCACAAAACAGCGGAAGAATTGGCAATCGCGTTTTTTCATGGGTATAATTGCAGATATGGAGCACCAGAAGTCTTAATTACAGATAACGGACGAGAATTTGTAAATCGTACGATGCAATGTCTCGCGGACGTAATGGGTATTAAAAAGGTTAATATTATTCCATATAGACCAGAAGCAAATGGCTTGTCGCGGAACAGGAAGCCGATAGAAAGGTTGTGAAGCTCTTAGAATGACCGTGGGTGAAATTGACAGCCAGCCCAAATTGGGACTGCATTTTCCACAGGTCCAGCATGGCGTTAACGCTATGCCAAGCGATACCATTGGAATGTCTCTGGCTGAAGCGCTGTTTGGATACCCAGCGCGAGCGCATTTGATCTGTTGCCCATTCCAGCGGTGACGATGCTGTGAAGTCGCTAATTTCAACTGTGAAAGAGATATGCGCGCCTTTATGAGAATCTTGAGAGATGAAAATGTAAAGACATAGTAGATAGGAGTAATACAAACCAGATGAGTCAAAGTGGCTGTTGCAGATAGGGTTTATTTGAAGATAAATGTCAGGAATCAGTTGAACTATAAGCTGGGTCCTAATTTAATCTTTTAAACCTTTAGCGTAAGTCGATAGACAGATGGTCTATCGATCGGTCGGCTGGCAGTAAATGAAACACAGCAGAACAAACTGGGCCAACAACAAAGGAGGGGGAGGCAATTTACATGAATTTTGTTAATCATAATAATATGATCGTAACTGGCAGTAAATGAAACACAACAGAACAACCAACAACAACAAAGGAGGGGAGGCAATTTGCTAGCGAATTCTTGTATTCATAATAATATATATATATATATATATATATATATATATATATATATATATATATATATATATATATATATACATCGACAGGAGTAACGAGGAAAGCATGGTGCATTTTCATGATTTATTGTGCCAACGTTTCACAACACATCTCAGTTGCATTTTCAAGGCTGTAAAATTGTGAACATCATATTACTCGTAATAACTCTTAGAATATTTCGACAAAAAATATAGATTCATTACATTGACATCCCCAGTAAGTCAAGTATAGCAGAATAGGGAAATTGGAAAAAAATCACAGCAGAATGCAAAGAGATATAAAAAAAACTAAAGACCGTAAAAAAATAACATAAAAAGCATGTAAAAAAAAATCACGTAAAATAATCTTGACATCACTGGTTCCATCAATATATTTAAAGTGAGTAAATAAAAATAGTAGAAACCAGCAATAACAAAAAGTAAAGGTCAAGATAAAATTAATACAGCTAAAAGAAGAAACATAAAAACACAAAAAAACAGTACGAGTAAAACACCCACCCAGCGGGCTGCTTCGAAGAGAAACTAAAACAGAAGAGCCTTCAGAGACCGAGAAACGAAAGACGAAGTGCAACGGGCCTTTATGTAATGTGCAATTGGATGGAGGAATTCTGCGAGTTTAGCCTAACGACGGAACTGCTTTTTTATCATTATGGACTGTAAGGCATGAAGTTCGTTTTCATTTTGTACGTGTCATGCGATTTGGAAATCTTTGGCCTCTATGTGCGTTTTACAGATCTTTGAATGATTCTGATTATTTGATTGCCCTGGATTGGACAGTCTACTCCTGTCCTAAAATTTACTCTCATATGAGAGGGCAAGTATATTTGTATGCAACGTTGGATGTAAACATTGGACTAAGCTTGTCTTTTATCTGAACAGAGAACCAATGGTGACTGGCTTCTTAGGAATAAGTTTCAAGTTCAGGGCTGGTAATTCCTTGTGTATTATATCAATTAGCTTTTCCCTGAAAATGTCGTCATGTAGAAATGGAAAACTCGCATACATTTTTAGTTTGAGAACAGTGCGGAAGGAGATAAGAGGTACCATTCCCGGTAGAGTGTTTTACTTAAGTACCAGAGAGAGTTTACGAGGAAAACAATTATTTTCAAAATAATTAGCTAATTTAATGATTTCGTCGTGGAAACAACCTGGAAGATGTATGTGTCAATGCCCTGTGGAGGAGAGTGACAATCGAGTTCAATACAATTAAAATAGTACGAACTATAAAAATTCATTCTTAGACCCGTGAACGTTCCTTTGCGGTAAATGCCCGAACTAAAACCTTGGTCACCCCTAGAAACCAACATATCCAAGAGTGGGAGCTTATTTTCCGACCCCTTTTCCAGGGCAAATTTTATATTAGGGTGCTGGGAATTGGCGAACCCCAGAAAAGCGTCAGCATTAAAATCGTGTTTAAAAAGTAGAAACGTGTCATCCACGTACATTCGGTAAAAAAGGGACCGGAAAGATAAAGGACAGTTGTCCAAAAGATCTCTTCCAAAGCATTCATGAATATGTTTGCGAACAAGAATCTAGAACTTAAAGAATGACTGAAAATGAAAGTGAGAAAACAAGAAAAATTCAGTATCAATGAAGTCAGCGCTACAAAGCAGGGCAACTACAACAAATAGGTATATATATATATATATATATATATATATATATGACTATTTATCACATCACCGTGATTCATATACAATCGAAAGCTACAAACGTCCTTTATTATCCAATTCACTCTACCTCGGAAGTAATATATTATATGATAATAAGTTCATCGTCCGTGGTTAGCGACGGACGAGGAATCAGGACTACTCTTGTGGCCGACTGGTTAGTGTGTCACTGTAGTCCTGATTCCTCGTCCGTCGCTGGTTCGACCTCATGACGGGACTTATTATCAACTAAAAATTCCTTCGGTAACATATATGAAAATATATTACTTCCGAGGTAGAGTGAATTGATATTAGGACGTTTGTAGCTTGATTATATATATATATATATATATATATATATATATATATATACATACATATAAATACACATATCTATATCACAAAATCAATGTAAGAAGGTGAGTGAAAACCGGAACTTTGAACAATTACTCTGTAGTTTATTCTACATTTTCAAGTTCACACTGAATACAGAAGAAGTTGACAGAGCTTTTTATACAAAAGTAGTAGGGGTTGGTTACAGTTTTAGAACTTTATAAAAATAAAGCAAAAACGATATATTACAATCCAAACCAGTGTTAACCAAAAGAACTTAGAAATATTCTCTGTTTACCATTTCATCCTAATTTTATTTCTACAGTACTTTTAAAAAAAATGTTGATATTAACTTAGTATTTAAATATAGTAATATTTTGAGAAATAAGAAACCAAATTCAAAGAATTTGGCCAAGATTACTGGTCAACCATCAAAAGGACTAAACTAAGAAGCTCCCAACACAAATATCCATTTCAAGAGGCTTATCAAAATGTATTACCGATCATTAGCAAGACAGGCCGTGCGATTAACTGGGATAAAATCATCGATAATCTACAAGGTCAACGACCATCGAAAACTAATCTGTTGTAGACTGTTTGCTGAAGCCACGTGCACCAAATGTTAATTCCACCTGATTATCCCTTTTGATCCTTTGTCCCTGTGTTTTTCATTAAAGAACATGCTGTCCAGATTAACAAACTCTATCCCTCTTCTGTCTTTGTATAACCTCACCCTTTTTGTTTTTGTATTCAGTAGAATAAGCTCTTGTTTAAAGTCCCGGTTTCACCACCTTTGGGTTTTTTGATACTTAGACATTTAAATCTTCAAAGTGCTGCATTGGTCAGTTTTTACTCACCTTCTTATATATATCAAGCATGCAGTGCTTCATGCTGCATTTGGACCTGTATATATATATATATATATATATATATATATATATATATATATATATATATATATATATATATATATATATATATGCATGTATGTATGTATGTATGTGTGTGTCACTACAAAACAAATAACATAAATGAAAACCAAAACTAATAAATTTTCAAATACTCTGCAACCACAGAATTTTTTGCAAGTGATTGAGCAAACTGGTTTTGAGTTTTTTTTTTCAGAACTATCCGATCATTGTGAAAGATATAAAAAATAAAAATTGCTGTCCATGATTTAATAATGATAGAGAGGCATGCCTAAGAAGCAAACGGCAAGCCCAAAACAGGAGAGGAAAGGTAAGAGCAATCAAAAATGAAAAGCAGCATATTTCGAGGTATGAGATTTCTGACTTAACATAAATCTAAAAATGAGAAAAAATATACTGCAGAAGAATAATTCAACAAGCAGACAAAGACATTAAAAGTTACGTCTGTTTCTTAATATATTTAAAAAAAAAAAAAGGCAAAGATAACCATGCTATCAGTTACTGAAAATGTCAAAAACGACTTTTGTATCGTAAAAACGTAGAAAAAAGTATAAAAAATTCTTTCAAGGTGAAATCAAGAAAGCCGTATTTCTAGCAGAACAAGAAATCGAAAACAAATTAGTTTAAAAAGTATTGAGTATGAAGAAACCTATCAAAATTAAAGCAAGGAGACCAGATAATATAATGTTGGTGTCACTAAAACAGTGAGAAATTTTCATGAGGTAGTTCAGTATACCATGAAGTAATGAACAATAGACTATAACAACATTACTATTCAGCTCGTGAGAAAATGGCATTGAAAAAAAACGTTTGAAGAGTACAGTGCCAATCAACCAACATCATACTTGTCATTAATATTGCATGTTATTTACACAGTGGTAAATCAGCGCTCGGTGAACATTTCGAGAGGGGTAACATTTTACCGGAAAATCAGTTAGCTCAGAAATGAAAAAAACTCAACCAAATAATTTTTTGTTCGTGACCTCCTGAGCATATGATAAAAAACTTAAAATGGGGAGGCGATGAAGATAATTCCCAGATTTGGTATATAGAGTACCTAACTATTATAACTTTAAAAATTCAAATTGAAAATTTACATCAGAAACCCCACTTAGAGGGGTAGCACAAGAGAGTGTTATTTGACCGTCATTATTGAGCGTATGCAATTTTGGGTTATCATAGACTATGAAAAAAAATATGAAGGGGACTGTAAATTCTCTGCAATGACATACTACTGTTTAGTTATGGACATCTCTGAAAATATTATGGCCAAAATAAGGAAATCAAGGGCTTAAATAATCGGATGAAGAGAAAAAGATAAATTAAAAGAAAGTGAAATCCTAAAAAAATTTCACACTAAAAAATGCGTATCATATTAACCAGAGGCATGATTCATAAAGGCAGTAAGGGTTCTAGGAGTGTCAGTTGCTGACATCAAATAATGTAAAGTGGGTTGAAGGGGAGTGCTGACTCCATAAGGTCCATTATAAAGTAAATGTTTATAACTACCTTATGAATGAAGGGGTTTGCTTCAAATTTTTACCACTTACTCTTCAACTAATAATGAAAATTTTCGTCATGGGAAATTGTGAAATTCGACTTTTAAGTTTTTTTTTTTGCATTTGATAAAAGATTTTAAAACTATAAAAAATATGCAAAAAAAGTTTTACTCAAAAATGAATTTCCCACGTACAAAATCAAGATAGATAGTTATACTACACTCTGTAAAAGTTTCATCGAATTTGGTACAGTCTTCTTGGAGTTGAAAGCTTTTATTTTTGAAAAAAATAAGTTTTCAGAAAATGGAAAAAGAAAAAAAATATGGTTATTTTGTAATAACTATGAAATTATGACAGTTGGAAGGCTGATTTTTGCACAACTATTTTGTCATATAAGAAATATGCCCTGAAATTTTCAATACAATCAAATGAATAGAAATGTCCTCTCTCTTGATTTGTATGTTAACTAAAACACACACACACACACACACACACACACACACACATATATATATATATATATATATATATATATATATATATATATATATATATATATATATATATATATATATATATATATATATATATATATATATATATATATATATATATATATATATCATGCAAAGATTTTCATAACAAAAATTCATTAATATATGCTATCAATATAATGTTTTCTCCATAACCTATAAAAAATAGTAAAAAATATATGCTATATCAGTGCGATTTTTCGTAATAAATTATAAAAATAAATGCCCTAATGAGGTTAGGCCAGGACATGGTATTCTAGGAAAGGTTTGTTATCTTCGTTTTATACTCACCCTAAAGTTTTCCTCATAACCTATAAAAATATATGCTATCAATATAAATTTTCTACATAACCTATATACGCTACCACTGTACATGTTTTCCGTTCAGATATTGGAGAGGCAAATAAACAAACAACTGCGAGGATGAAGTAAACAAACGCTGGACAACCAAGCCTACACAAGTCACGAGTCAGACGACAACTCACTGCAGTAAAATCAAGCTCTGTGGTCTTTTATAATTATTATAATATTATGAAAAATAGTCATCACTAATTAGGATACCACTAATTTGAATATCACTAATACAGGAAAACAAATCCCTTCTTAGATATGGGCGTTCTCTCCTGGGACCGCGTTCGATTCCGCGGCCTGCCGGTGAAGGAGTAGAGGAATTTATTTCTGGTGATAGAAATTCATTCTCGGTATAATGTGGTTCGGATTCCACAATAAACCAGGTCCCGTAGAGGCAATTGGTTCTTAGCCACGTAAAATAAGTCTAATCCTTCGGGCCAGCCCTAGGAGAGCGGATAATCAGCTCAGTGGTCTGGTTAAACTAAGGTATACTTTTTTTTTGGTGTTGTTGCTATCCCAGTAGGCGAGACAATTCCCGTTTGCTTTGTCCCTCTCTTGTAACAACCTCACGAGACGCAATCGCTCAAATTTCTCCCTCATAAGGGTGGTAATTCTCTTGCTTATGGCAATGGAATTGCGTAAATTCACTACACGGCAAGAATATCCGAAAAGGAAATGCGTCACAAAGCACTAGGATATCACTTGAACCAGAACCACAAACAAATCGAGATTGTTTATTGGTAAAACCCGACGCTCTGTTTGGAACTGTTACCTACTTACATAATTTCATATATCCGAAAATGTGCAGTGAAAATATGTCAAGAGATATAAAATATTATATGTATACTAGTTGGCATATCACATCTGTGATAACGAGTTCAAAATATCGAGATACATAGATATATATTTACTTTTTTGACATTTTGTTTGAGATTTTCTTAGAGAAAGAACAAGCTCCTATCGTAGAAAATGAGTACTTTTAGTAGGATATTGAAGTAAATTTCTCACTTTCTGCTATCCAGAATTAGCAAATCATTCAAATATTGTAGGACAATTTGTCGCTCAATGTTGCTCACAGGACGATGTCGCGGGGCGATATCGAGATGCATAGATACATATTTATTCTGATATTATATTTTTTGAGAGAGAGAGAGCCAGTTTTTATCGTAGATAATGTGCATTTTGGTAGGAAAGTAAAGTATATTTCTCACTTCCGCCTGAAAAGTCATACAGAAATTTTGTGACAATTTTTCGCTCTATGCCGCTCAAATGCCGGTAAATGCGGTGAACAAAAATGTAAAAAAACGCACTTAAAACATTTTTTTTTTAGAGATAATATTTCAGGACATGTTTATTTAGACATATACCAGTCCAAAACTGTAAAAAACTAAAAATCGATAATTCCTCGAAATTCGGAGATCGGCACGCCCCTGAAATAGGATAATATCACCAATGTAGTGTAGTCCTTATTAAAAAATACTAAAATATGGTCACGTTTATATCTAAGCAAAAGAAAGACCGTTGTAACAGTCTCTTTTATGGTCTCCCAAATTATTTATTTGAATAGGTACCCAAATTAATAAATAATAAATCCCGGGGTATAAGATCATCCACATCATAACTGAACTTCATTGTCAACTCATTCAAGGAAGATATAAATACGAATTTTGCGCCTTATCTCACATGATGCTATAGAATAATGTAAAACTTGTAAAATACTTCCTACTGAAATGTACCAATGGAAACAGCACATATGTATGTGGGCACTCACACAAAAATAAATTAATAGAGCAAAGATGCAATAAAGATACCAGAAAGGAGATCTTTGAACACGCGGATTCCCCAAGCAACCAAAAGATTCGAAAGCTTGTAGACATTTAAAACGAAACGTAAAACACTGATTTTATCCATGTAGAAATACCTGTGACTCGGAAGAAAAGTGACCCAACCATATTACAAACTGTCACGAACAACTAGATGGCCTATACGCGTGGACCAAAACCAGTTCTGTAGGAGTATCTCTTGAAATAAGTAAGGATGCAGATGACCACGGAAGTATTGATGATGATGACAAAGTACAGTTATTGCTACATACACACACACAAACACACACACACACACACACACACACACACACACACACACACACACACACACATATATATATGGTGTGTGTGTGTGTCAACACGCGCGCGCGTGGAGAGTGCGTGCGCGTTTGTATATAGCCTATATATTAGTATAATTTTTAAAGATATTTTACGACCAATCATCAGCACAAATTAGGATCGTCTGTGATACTTTTCCATTTTCTTGAAATCATTAATATCATCCTTTCGTTCTCCATCCCACCCAGCGTCTTGCCTCCCAAGAATAAGATTTGTTCCGATTTCGCTGACGCCAGGTCTGCCCGTCAAGCGGATTGGCTTGAATCACTGAGCCTCAACCGACATCTTGGGACAAAATGGTGGTCATTCTGGTTATTTCATGCCGCTTTGAAAGATTGTAGTTATAATTCTGGATCTGGTCTGGTACCGGTCCTGGACAATCAGACTGCCTGGATGAAAGTGGAAAAAGCTTTAATATTTTGAGTTGAAGGCGGGAAGGCAAATAATTGATTAATATTATATGTTTTAAATACTGATGAGCAAGTGTAATAAAATACAAAAGTAAGTCCATTCATTTGTAAGAGAGAAACTCTCTTTTTATTATCTGGTTTTAGAATTCACGTTACTGTTATCATCTCAACGACTGTTCACCGTGCAGGGTTGGTTCTCTCAAGTCTTAGCTCTCCGAGTTTCACCAAGTAATTATGGGGTGAGGTTGCTAGCCTTGCGTAATACCAACGCATGTTTAAGGGACTTAGGTGCTGCTGGCGTCAAACGTTTCTCAAGGTTACTAACCACGCCAAAAGTTGCCTAAATTCTCTGGTCGGTCCTCCAGGATTACAACATACGTGTTGCTGCCATTTGATATATGTATGTATATGTACATATATATATATTATATATATATATATATATATATATATATATATATATATATATATATATATATATATATATATATATGTGTGTGTGTGTGTGTGTGTGTGTGTGTGTGTGTGTGTGTGTATAATCAGAGAGCGTCATGGTTTTTAATTGGCTCTTCTTTTTATTTCATAGGTTTTAAACCGTTCTTGAAATCCTTTATAGTTTTTATCATAGATATTTTCTTGTTTCATATTCTTAAGCGCAAATGTATATGTGCAGAGACTTATCGGCTTTCATATTCATGATTAGCTTCAAGTTAAAGGGGTTATCTAAAAATTACAGGTTTCGTGGTTGTAGCTTATACCTGACGCGAACGCAGAATTGCAGACGATTTTTCGTATAAGATAAAACAATACAAAAGTTTTCATGCGATTTTTGTTTTTCTCCTCTTACTTCCTAATGAGCGCCTTAAGGCCGTTTCACACAAGATGCCATGCTATGCGCGCCACGCTATGGTAGCTATGCTGCGGCACGTGGCTTTTAATTGCTGGCATTGTTTTAAGCGAGGCCGTTCGCACCGGGTGCGACGCTATGCTGCCGGTTACCCACATAGCGTTCATGTCGCAGATGTTCCCGCCTCCCGCTCCCTTGTACTGATGGATTTCCTGTAGTTGGTGTCCTTCTTCTTAATATCTTGTTTTATGAATGATAGAACTTCAGAGAACCGAGCTGGAGCCAGTTTGAAATAATATTGTCTAAACTTTTCCTCATCCATTTCCAGCTCTAGAACAAGATGATGATATTTAACAAATTCTTGTCTTTTCATATTTGCGTCACGCACCCACTTCTTTTTTCTCATATTCATTGCTAAACTTAACAGTAATAGCTCCCCCTCCTTCTCCTCCCCCACCATCCTAAGGGACCACAGCGTACCGTCTCCCATCGCTGCGGAAAAGGAACTGTGTGTTCTCAGACATTCATAGCTTTCGGTGTAAAAACACGCATAGCGAGTATCGCTAGCATGGCTCCGTATCACAGCGTAGCGTGCTTAGCATTGCATCCGGTGTGAAACGGCCTTTATTCTTTGAAGCTTGAATTTCAAGTCAATGGTCCCTTTGGTGGGCTTGTTCCCCATGAATAGGGTTCATCTTCTGAATAATAATAATAATAATAATAATAATAATAATAATAATTCTGCTTATTTCATCACACGTCGAAGAAGTTTGATTTTAGGATTAACTTCCTAATTTAAGAAAAACACGATTCCGAGACTAATCTTTTGGGCGTGGCTTATGTCTGAATTGCATTCTGAATGTAACGATCCTGTTAAAATAAAGGTTAACTTACTGTAGCCTATGAGTGCAATTACGGCGATCCCTCTTCAGCCACAACCATCTTGGTAGGAATCTCTGTATAGCTTACCGGTACATGCACGGGAAACCTTGAATTATCAAAGTGGAATGGTAATGGAAGTGAATAAGAGCGAATGGTCTGGAAAGTAATCTTATCCTTATTGGTTACTGAAAAAAAAAAAAAAACTTGATGGCAATAAAATATAAGGTATGAAGTTATAAGGATAGTGCATGATCAAAGATTTCTGGACGATTCGAAGTACATTTGCTTAATGCATGAAAAATGTCTGAGGGCAAGGAGTAGCCTACAGAGTGGAATGTCGGCGGAATTTGCCCGAAAATTCTTCCTCATCTGGTGAGGACTCAGATGTCATCTTTACCGAGTTTTGAGAAACCATTCTGGGAATTTTGGACCCTCAAACAATGTATCAGTTCATGGGGATAGATCGGTAATTAATTACTTACTACAAGCCAGTCATAAATAAACTTCATGAAGCCTTAGACGATTACTGATATGGGCCAAGTTTTTGTTTATTTTGTAATAAGCAGCGACATTTCCTAATAAGTGAAAAATTCTAATGTTTAATACTAAGTATTGGTTTTATAAGCTACTATTCTTAACGTAGGCAGGTTAATACTCTATAATTGTTACTAAAATTACTCCCAATAAAAAATAACATAAACTATTTCGACAGTGATGATTATATCACTATGCGTTTATCACACTGTTTTTTTTGTGTGTGAAACAATTATTATCATCTTTGTTAAATAAATTGAGCCCATGTAATTCGAGATAATAACTACTTTTGTTATGTAAAGCCATAAAAACATTATTGCGTGAAGTCAGCATAATAAACATTCGTCTTTCATCATATAGGAGGATTTACTCTCGGCAAAGAACAGGCTACATGACCCACCAAAGATGAATTATGTCCATCCAGGTCATGTATCCGATTCAGATGGAGGAAATTTCAGAAAAAAAAAAAATTCCATGTGTTTTGAAAGTATCTCAGCGTGCATCTTATTTCGCCAAGATTATTCAAGAAGAAATCAATGCCCGCCCTACTAGAATACGAAAAACTGGATAACCGGTAGACAAGAGAAACTGTTGAAGTATTCTGGCTCTGACCAGGATAACAAAGTTGGCAACACATTTGGACAACAAAATTGAATTTTGTTGAGTTCGAATTCCTGAGTGATATAAAAGCATTTTACACAAAAGAGTAATCAGGGCGGTTACTACAAAAAATAACAACGAAGTCATGATCACTTCACTATGTAGTTAAACGTATGATGCAAAACAACAACGAAGAAAAGTGTGTGTGAAATAAAATATTTTTATGCAGAGGAAAAAGCAATACTCATTGTCCGGAAAAAAAACTACTCGTTAAAATTCGAATAAAATAATGCACGTTCTTTTTATGGTTCCTTCTAATAAAATGCTTAATTGGCATTGTGATATATAAATATTCACAACATAAGTGTTTTCTTGTGAAGGTTGAACAAAGAGCCAACTGAAACAAGCGAATTTTGTTCATTTGTAAACTTGTTACTGTAGAGTCACTATTTTTACTTGCTTTTATTGAACTTGACTTCTGCGTCTGTCTGTCTGCCCGTCTGTCTGTCTGTCTGTCTGTTTGGATCAAAACTTGTAACTGAATTTTCGACCTGTTGTATTCGTCCGATGGACATGAAATTTTGCATGGTTACTCAGTCCCAGTGACAATACGACCTTACATTATCAGTAGGTCAGCAGTGACCTCTAGTGACCCTACAGTGACTGTTGGGGGCTCCTTATTGAGCTCTAAAGGGGCTTGCTACGTCCTGTGGATGTTTCTTGAAGGGAGGAAGGAAACACCATGTAGAAACAAGTAGGTTCATTGCTGAGTAGTATATACAAGCAGACGAGACGGAGAGACATACGTCTCGGAAGAGGACAGGACGATACACTGAGATGCAATGGCCAGAGGCGGGAAAAATACAATGTTGCCATGTCCTCGGGTCATTGCCATATTCATAACATAATATTGTAATACAAATCATAGTACATGGGAGGTGTATTTATTATACATTAGACGCCAGTAATATTCATAATAGGATTACACAATAATGTAATGGATATAAGCATCACAAAGTAAAATAATAGTGAATGTGCAGGCTTACATTTCATTTATCTACACCTCCTCCCCCTCACGCTCTTAGTTCCATCTAGAGCGGGCTCTTTCCACTAAGCCTTTGATATCTGCGTGGGACAATTGGAGGTTAGATACTAAGGACTTTTCTGTGTCCGTGCAAGGGGCCACAGGGATGTGGGGAAGAGGGTCATCACCAGGGGCTGGCACTGGACGTAGAAAGCGGCGATTACGCCACCAAACTCGGCCACTGGGAAGACGCACCTCAGTCCCTTGATCTGCCACAGCTCATAATAACGCCAACCTTGTCCCAGCGGTGGAAGTCGGATCCTGGATCCTTACTGTTTGGCCAATGTTCAACCTGGGAAGCGGGCGAGCATGCTGATCATACTGTAGCTTCACTTGTTCAGCCCGGTGGCTGCACGACGGTCACAGTCCTCAGATTTGGCCTGCCACTCTTCTGAGAAAGACTGTGGATGAGCAGGTACACAAGTATGGAGGTGGATGGCCATACAAGATTTGTGCTGGAGAGCGGCCTGTGATGTTGGGGTGTTACGCCAGTTCCAAGAGGCCGCGGTCAAACTCCTCACAGTCTATATTGCCAGAAGGTGCTGTCTTGAGGATCAGGTGCTTAATGGATTTCACGGCAGCTTCGGCATGGCTGCGTTGGACTGTGGGTAGTGTGGTGAAGACATCACATGGTGTACACCCCAACGTTTCAAGAAATCCTGGAAAGCTAGGCTGGTGAACTGTGGTCCGCCATCGGTCCTAAGGCGGAGGGGAACACCAACCTCCCTGAAGTAGCGACAAAAAAATCCTTATGGTGTTGGAGGCAGTGGTGTCTCCTTTACACTGAACGACAACAGGCCATCCAGAGAGTCGGTCAGTGACAACAAGGAAGGATTTTCCAGCGACGTTAAAAAAGTCAGCTGAGACGGACTCAAAGGGCCTTGTAGGGTGATCATCATTCAAGAGGGGTTCCTGTTGAAGACTGGGCTGTAACATCTGGCAAGACTCACAGGCTCTGACGGTACTAGTGATGTCGGAGTCTATGCCTGGCCAAAAAACAGTCTGTCTAGCACGTCGCTTTGTTGCTTCCACACCTCGGTGACTGTCATGAAGACGGGCGAGTGTGTGACAAGCGAAGGGCAGAAGGAATCAATTCTTGGTCCGTAAAGAACAAGGTCGTCATCAGCTGAAAGGTTATCCCTTAATTTCCAGAACGGTAGTAAGGAGTTGTGAAGGTCATAACGGTTTGAAGGAATCCTGAAGTCACACAGTTTAGAAGACGAGTATATGATGGGTCTACTCTTGCTGCGGCTCGGAGTTCCTGGGAGTTCTATCAGCATCCTGGGGTGGAAAAATCTTCCTCGGGGGTGACAGCGTTGACAGTTACAATACTCCTTAGGTGTGCTGCAGCATCGGCACAAGTGATTTCATCCTCTGGGGTGGGATGACTGGACTGGGGCTCGTGATAAAGCATCAGGATGCAGAGCCTTGCCAGCCCGCCACACTGCTGTGTAGAGGTACGCTGAAATCTTCTCCTTTAGACGTTGAAGGCGAGGGTTCTCGACTGCATCGAGGAATAGTGGTTAAGAATTGGGATGAGTGGTCGGTGATCCGTCATGAGGGTAAAATGCTGAAGGCCTGTGAGGTATAACCGACACTTAGACGAAGCCCAGACTACAGCTAACATCTCCAGTTCAATGGTGGCATAGCGGGACTCAGCATCTGTGAGGAAGCGGGAGCCACACTGTACTAGACGAAGTCTGCCATTACCATGGTCCTGTAGGAGGGCGTATCCAATCCCATAGAGGCGGGAGGCATCAGTTTGAAGAACCACTGGCAGGGCTGGGTCGAAGGAGGCAAGGACTGGTGGGCTGACAAGGGCTGTCTTGACTCGACGAAATACCTCATCGTGGTCTGGAGTCCAAATAAATGCTCTCTTCGGACTCATCGGTGGGCGTAGTGGTTGAGCTGCAGTGGCGATATCTGGGGTGAACTCAGCTAGCTGATTAACCAACCATGAACGATCGGAGATCAGTCAAGTTAGTGGGGTGGGAAGTCGTGGATTGCACTGACCTTATCAGGATCAGCTGATATGCCCTCTTCTGAGAGCTGGTATCCACAGAATGATACGCGGGATGCAGCAACTACAAACTTATCCCTGTTAGAGTAATCTTGAACTTGCGGCATCTGTAAGCATCTCCTGGATTCGCTGAAGATGAGTGAAGTAATCTTTGTCAGAAAGAAGTATGTCATCCACCACCTTGACGCAATTCTGCATACCTTGAAGGGGCCATGTCACCGCGGAGGCAGAAGGCGTCACCTGTAGCTCGCGAAACCCATTGGTCCTCTACAGTGTTTGAATCGGCCGCACGGTGTGATGAATGTTGTCAAGTGTTGATCTTCTTTGGCGAGTTCCATCTGCCAATATCCACATAAGGCATCTGCTGTGGTAAAATACCTTGCCTTTGAATCAACACTGCGGATGGCGGTGAATGGAGTTGGAGAAGGGTGTTTTGGTGGGAGACTTGGTTGTTGAGCTTGGTGAGGTCAACAGTGATGCGCACACCTGAGGCTTTAGCTACCTGACGAGGGGGTGGCACCATTCTGACGGTTCCTCACCGGCAGGTTTGATGATCCCTTGGGCGACCATGGAGTCGAGTTCTTCCTTGACCTGGCTTCCGGAAAGCGAAGGGGATCTGACGTGGAGTGTGAACAGCAAAAGGCACTGCACCATCCTTAAGGTGAATCCTCATAGGAGGACCTGTCATTGGCTGAAGTGGTGCTGTCTTGAGATCCTCTTTGGAGACCAGCACGTCCTTGAATTCTTGTAGAAAGTATTCTCTGGCCTCAGCAGGGGACGTGGTGGCAGAGGGGAAGTTCCTTACACCTGTTCACATATTTAACTTCAATAATTGGCTTGGGGAAGTCAGGAGGGATGATGGCTAGTTCCAGACAATGACTCAAGACAACAGTGGCATTGGGATGCCATCGTGAACCTGTATCACGGCAGAACAAGATTTCTTGTTAAGAGTAAGGGTGGCCTGGAAGGTGCCCAGAGCAGGTTTCATAAGTGAGCCATCTGCAGTTATTGTTACATTCGTAGAGAAAGGCTTCAGACTGCTCCTGGGATCTTCAAGAGATCATCAGGTGCTGTGATCAATGACGGTGACTTGGCGCCTGTATCAGGTAACATCTGAATCCGAAATGTAGCACCTCCATGGGAAAGAAGTACACAAATGGGTTTGGGTGATCTGCCAGTAGCTTCCACACGCCGACAGCTGGACTTCTTTAAGGCCTGAGGTCTACCTGAAGCAGGTGGGGTAGTACTGCCACTTGATGGGCCACTCTGTGTGTTAGCCTTCTTCTTTGACTTGCAGTACTTATCATAATGTCCCATATGATGGCAAACTCTACACTGAACAGTGTTGGCAGGGCATTTCAGGTCCTGGCCCAATGTCCTTGACGACCGCGGTTTGTGCAATTACTATCAGCTGCTGGGCACTTATCCGAAGAACCGTGTGTACGTGCACAACTCTCACAGGGGACAGCAGATTTGGGAGCTGGAGCTGAAGCAGAGAAGTTTTTGCGTGTCCTTTCTGTTTCTTATGCGTAGAGATGGCGCACAGTTGAGAGGTGTGGGCGGATAGCAGAAGTTGCCTTCCTGGCAGCCATTATGAGCGGCAGGTGTTAACAACCTCCTGCAGTGAGGCTGTGGCATTGAGGAGATGAGTTTCTGCATTAATTCCTCATCTTTAATTCCCATGAGAATTATCATCTTGAGCTGAGTCTCTCACATACTGAAAGAATTCCCAGGCAAATGTCCACTTCCTGGCAACGTGTTTAAGTCGAACATAAAAATCTGAGAATGTTTCCCCCTCTAACTGCTTACAGCTTAAAGTTCTCTTCTTCGAAGGGCTTCATTACGTGAGGCTCTTCACATGAGCCTGTAGCACATCCAAGACCTCTTCTACGGTCATATCTGTATCAGGAGGAATATCAGGGTGTGTTCCAAGATCCTTTGTGTCTCGAGAGTAAGACACATTCTAAGCTGAATGGAGTTCTCTCTGGGAAGCTTGGATAAATCGACCATAACCGAGTAATCGACCCATCGACGTCTCCATTCACGAAAAACTTGAAAACTGGCATCTGCTCGAAGGGGGCGGTGGGTTCTGGGTGATGGCTTTCTGGGGTGGGGGCACTGAAGAGCTTGTAGATGGTGTAGTAGGAACTGACGAAGTAGCGACGTATTATCTGGAAAGAAGTAGCAGGAACCAGCCTCTGTAGTAATGCTGTGAAACGTGCATTATCTTCCTGTCGACGTCTGTCGTCCTCCCTGCGTCGTAGTTCATCTTCCTGGCGTCTTCTGGCATCCTCTTGTAACCGAGTTTGCTCAAATACTTGATTAAGTGAAGAAAATCGGCTCCTGTAGCTGATTGTGGATGGGTATAATGTGGGAGAGGGGCGGCGGTGCCTTATATCGGTTTGTACTCCTCCACTTGGAATAAATTGTCCTCCCACTTCGATTAAATTTTTCCTCCACTACGAATAAATTATCCTCCTTGTGCTTGTGGGGTATCGGTAGATTCCTCTTGAAATAGCGAATGCTCCATTGCATATTATAGAGTGAAAGTGCTCCAATGCAGAAAGAAGAAAGAGCGAAAAAATATAATGTTTCCTTCTTTGAAACAAAAGTTCTTACAGTATAAAACGTATCTATGGCAGTGCGGTGTGTACGGGATAGCGGTATGGTTCCCAGGGGTGGGGAGGTAACAGTACCGTTGGTGGCTGGCGAGTAGTCAGTGACTGTGACGTCACGCCCGCGCGTCATGCATTGCAGTTCAAACTCAGTTACCGGAAAAGTCGGAAGTGGTTGGATGTCGATGTGCGGGTATCATGCATAGCCCTATTCTCACTGTTTCATATGAAATACGGCACACAACACTGAAACCACTTAGAAACACTAGGGCAACACTGAGAGCACACACAT
The DNA here is from genome assembly GCF_040412425.1 of Macrobrachium rosenbergii. Taxonomy (NCBI): domain Eukaryota; kingdom Metazoa; phylum Arthropoda; class Malacostraca; order Decapoda; family Palaemonidae; genus Macrobrachium; species Macrobrachium rosenbergii. The sequence goes on from NC_089784.1 coordinate 43,807,556, forward strand.
AACACTTTAAAAGGCACTGCACACTGGAGCAGAAGTTATCACTAAATCCATGAGTATCCAAGATACAATGGCGGCGTCGTCCGTCGTCTTCTTGGGTTACTTGCGAACTCAAAAATCACTGCGCCATGTTGGGGCTCCTTATTGAGCTCTAAAGGGGCTTACTACGTCCTGTGGATGTTTCTTGAAGGGAGGAAGGAAACACCATGTAGAAACAAGTAGGTTCATTGCTGAGTAGTATATACAAGCAGACGAGACGAGAGACATACGTCTCGAAGAGGACAGGACGATACACTGAGATGCAATGGTCAGAGGCGGGAAAAAATACAATGTTGCCATGTCCTCGGGTCATTTGCCATATTCATAACATAATATTGTAATACAAATCATAGTACATGGGAGGTGTATTTATTATACATTAGACGCCAGTAATATTCATAATAGGATTACACAATAATGTAATGGATATAAGCATCACAAAGTAAAATAATAGTGAATGTGCAGGCTTACATTTCATTTATCTACAGTGACCTCTCCCAGTATCTAAGGATTTCCATGAAATTCTTTGGATTTTTCATACCTTCTTTGACTCGGTAGAATAAGGTAATCATGCTACAAATTTTTCAAATCTTCTTTGGCTCGACATTATATCAGGCTCATTTTCTTTAGCTACAGTCATAAATCGGCTACAAATTCTGTCAATACTTCTTCTTCTTTTAACGTGCTTTTATTCCCATTTTTGTATGGGGTAAGCACGATGCCTTCTTTGAAGGACTTTTGATTTGGCTTTGGGGTAGACCTGTGAGTCTCGATCGGCTGCCCTGCCTGACATCGCTTAGACCCGGTACGTATGTTTCATGTATCATACCCGACCCAACGCCCTTTCTTCCCAGCAGCGAGAAGTTATTGCGGCGGGTATGGCGAGAGTTCGAGACGTGTGAGATGTTTGTTATGTTTTTAGAAGGTGTTGTAGTGGCTTTGTTTTGTGTGTGTATTTAGTCTGTAACATCCATTTGCTTTTTAAGCAAACCTATCCGTTGATTATATATAATCCCGGGATGTCTACACGGATAGCAAAGTGTCTGCCTCTCTGACCAGTCGGCTGCGGGTGTTGAACCAGCGCCACAGACCTCTACGAAGTCCGAAGCTGCTGCTGTAACCGACTGAGCCACCGAGGCTCTACAAATTCTGTCAATACTAAAAGGTGTAAAATAAAAAAAAAATATAAGATTTTTCTTAAAACACGCTTTATTAAAATGCACTAAAAAGTAAAAGAAAATCTTTTGAGACACACCAGGATTTTCTTGCAATTAATCATGTCTACAAAAACAAAAGCGTGGGCGCCAAACATGGAAGGAAATGCTACAAGAACAAAAAAAATGTATTTCTTTGCTTGTAGCATTTCCTTCCATGTTTGGCGCTCGCTCTTTTTTTTTGTAGGCATGATTAATTGTAAAAAAAAATTGTGGTGTGTCTCAAATGATTAATTCTTATTTTTTAGTGCATTTTAATAAAAGCGTGTTTTAGTAAAATTTTTTTTTATATTTTATTACGAAACCAATGTTGATTTCATTCTTCAAATAAAATAGAAT
>NC_089784.1:43816644-43834144 GCF_040412425.1 Macrobrachium rosenbergii
ATATATATATATATATATATATATATATATATATATATATATATATATAGAGAGAGAGAGAGAGAGAGAGAGAGAGAGAGAGAGAGAGAGAGAGAGAATGAAAAAAAAATATACCTACGGTTCTAATTATACTAAAAATTTTTACTCCGATCAATTTTGTTGTGCAGGTAACACTATGTGAAAGTCAGAAAAGAGAAAAGTTTGAGAAGGGAAGAAAACTAGAAGGAAGAGGGGTTAACAGGAACATAAAGAGGATGTAAGATGATAATTTAGGTTTTGAAATTATGAAATCCTTGATACTTTTTGTTAGAACAGCAACGACTTGAAGGGAAGAAGAAAAAGCTTCTAAAATTTCGTAAATCCGTCCAGACTTCTTTCCAGAGCCTCCAGTTCCGAAGGCTCGCCGTCTGCTATACTACTAACGATGGTTTTATTCTTTCATCTCTTCGTTAATTACCGAAGCTCAGTGTGATCCTTTCCTAAAGGTTTCCATTCTATATAAAGTTATATCTTTTAATTAAAAAAAAAAAAAAATCATGTACTGTAGGGCTGGATAATGAAATGAAGCGAACCGAGATTCCACAACTTAGAGCTGCCACCGATTCAAAGAAAATGAAATGAAACATTAATCTTAATAACTTAAGCTGTCTGCAAACAGCTAAAAGGAGCTCAGGGCAGAATTTCTGCCACAGTCCACTCTTTGTTTTCCCTCGAAAAGAGAATAAAAGAGGAAAACCAAAAGGAATACGTATAGGAACCAAATAAGAAGTATAATGAGAAACAGAGGCAGTCGTTAATCTTGATTAGGTTGAGAAGAGAGGCTGGAACATTTAAAGAAGAACGAGAAAAACAAGAACGTAGTGAAGAAGCAAACGAGGAGCAAGGAGAAAGAAAACGTAATTTCCAAAGTGAATTAACATCCTTGATTTCAATATTCTCCCTAATATATTCAGCAGGCGAAGGGAAAGAAAGCAAGCAAAAAAGAGAAAATATTTGACAAAAACAGTACAAAGAGCACGGTAAAACAAAGTTAAAATAGAATGTGGCTGATGTTTATAGTGGCACCATCCTGTATCCCAAGATCGCGTTCTAAACTGTGTTAAAGATTTGTTTGTTATGCGACAAACAAATGTTTCTCTGCCTCCCTTCACTCGGGGCCAAAGCTCGCTTTCACCTATCTCAGACTTTCCGAAATACATGTGTTTTATTTTTATATATTTGTTTACTTTTTCTTACAGAGAATGACACGACGTTTTCTGTTCTCTCTACTGGAGGAGGACTGATAAGGAATGGTTTGCCGTTCTGATTTTTTTAATTGTCCCTCAAACAACAAAATGTAAGGTAAGCTGTTATAGTTGTCTTCCTGTTCCTATTTTGCATATATTGTCAAAATTTCTACCGCTCTTTTTCCGTCATTGCTTTCTTTTGTTTTCATCTAACTTCCGTTCTGCGATACCTTGAGAATCCCCCCCCCCCAAAAAAAAAGAAAGAAATAGAACGTCTCCACATAACAAAAGACACGCGACCAGTTGTCCGGATAACGTTAAGAACTAGGCTTGTAACATCTTCAGACACATTGCACATAGATATTATATGGTAAATGCGTGCAAGTTACGTCCTTATAACTTCATTCCTCAATAATAAACATTACTGTAGGCTAAGAGACCAGGAATCATCTTTCTTAAGCATTCTTAAGGATCCTTTTAGTCCTCCTTAAATACAATTTCAGATCACTTGTAATCTATATAGCTATATTGCAGAGGCCAACGTAATTTATTGTAAATCAGCACTGCAAATATTACAGTGAGATAAAGTGGACTTTTAAGTTACAAAGGTTCAGGCAACACTTATGTTTCTGATTAATGACTTACCCAACTCTAATTCTACCAGTTCCATTCAGTTTCTAGAAATCTTTGCGTACCATCTACCTTTTTAGTTTTCTGTAAAAGAAAGCCATTGAGATGGCTTTTTGTTTGTCCGTCCGCCCTCAAATCATAAAAGCTACTAAGGCTAGAGGGCTGCAAAATGGTATGTTGATCAGCCACCCTCCAATCATCAAACATACCAAATTGCAGCCCTCTGTCCTCAGTAGTTTTTATTTTATTTAAGGTTAAAGATAGCCATGATCATGCGCCTGGTGCCAACAAAACAGGCCACCATCGGGCCGTGGCTGAAAGTTTCATGGGCCGCGGTTGAAAATTTCATGGGCCGTGGCTGAGAGTTTCATACAGCATTATACGCTGTACAGAAATCCAAACTTCTGCGCATTTTTTACAGGATACAATCTGGGCCGCTGGATCTCCTGTGTAGGCATTAGAAAACTAATATTGTCAGGTTTCCACTAAACTACATGTCACCGAAACACATAATTGAGATGAAACGTAATTTTTTTCCCCTGTGAAAATATAGCGAATAAAAGAAAATGTTTACATGTCCCTTCCTGACACAATACTACAGTACACATTGTGCATAAAGGGTACCTTATTTAGGAGATAACGCATAAATGGTTATCAGCGTTACATAACAGAAAAATATGGCAGTTAGTTTACCCTCTGTAGTTCTCTTTAATGTTTTTAAGTTAAAATCGCATAAAAATAGAAAGAAAAAAATCAAAAGGTGAAAGGTTTGGTCCGGCGGAGCGTTAATGGGAAATTGTCCTTTCTTAAAGGTGTACTGAATGCTCCCCTGGGACAAGCCTTTAAGGACAATCTTGTTAACCGTGATACGGAGAGAGAGAGAGAGAGAGAGAGAGAGAGAGAGAGAGAGAGAGAGAATGGTTAAGTTTCAGTTTCCTTCACGAATGTAGCTTGCATAAATTTTCATTTACTATTGCATTTGTTTAGGGGTCCAAATCTCACATGATTTCTCTGTAGTTCCCTAGGTGAAAAGGGATCAATATGATTTTATAGAATCATAATCTGTAAACGCTCAGTGTTTTCAAGATTGCCAAAGGAAAAGTTAAAGACCAGGAATTCTTCAGCCTACTTGAACAGAAACTGACTGTAACACCAGAATAACCAAATGAAATGAAAAAGTTTGTTTGTAGGATGTGTTATTCATAACCAATAGTCTAATGTTAATGATCTTTATTTTTTTTTTTTTACCAGATTGGGCAAGTTTGACTCAGTTATACCTCCTCCAATATGAGAGCAACTTAAAATCGGCGGTCTGGAGATAGCATCTAAGAGTGAACCAAACTGATCGGAGCCAAATGGAAATGGGTGGACCACTGATGTTGGCCACTTAACAGGCAAATCAATTCTCAGGACCTCCAGCACTACCGGCTTTGTCGAACTTCTGGCTTTTCAAACGAGTGCACATCTGCAATATCTCAGACTACTCATGCCTTGTGTTGTGCCAACCAACTCAAGTGATCAGAAACGTGCAAGATACAAATCTACACCAACCAGAAAATGGCAAATGAACTAGAAGAATCCCATTTGAAAGACGTAGACTGAGGTGATAATAATAAGCATGAATGATTGTCAACAGTGAAAATGATGATGAAAATTATCAATAACAATTTATCCTAAAAATTTGAGGCAAACAGTTGCTATGTTTGCCTGTGAAACAATTGATTTGATTATTGCAGCGATGGTTAGATGATGATGATGTTATAAAGAAGATAATGAATGACTGTTTCCCCATTGGTTCACAAAAGCATGCTAAACTCTCATCATTGTGAAAACTGTGTATTGTTGATGATAATTGTGTATTTTGTGATGTTGACAATGAAAAACCAAATTTTATATTTTTTTGCATATTGGCAGCTGACCACAATAAGTTACCGAGTTGTAGAGTATATATACTCTCAGAAAATTCTTATTAGAGTTGTTGGTTACTTCAAAATAATAGATTAGAATTCACCGCCATAAGTGGAAACTAAATGAAAAATCTTGCCTGGGTCCATGGAGCATTATAAGCTTTTCCTTTCTTATTAATTGCACATTTTATGTCAGATGTAGTCTCTCTCTCTCTCTCTCTCTCTCTCTCTCTCTCTCTCTCTCTCTCTCTCTCTCTCTCTCTCTCTCTCTCTCATTCTTTGGTTTACTAGTAAATGCATTGTAGTAGTCTGATGGCTATTTAAAATGCTCGTTAGCATTTTATTAAGTCCCATGTACACACAGTTAGCTCCTTGTAATTAGTCGTTTGGTTCGCAGTATATTAAAAGAAATCGTTATAAAACAGTTTCTTTGTTCCCCCAACAGCTCATTTGTTGCCTTTATGGTTCACTGTTCATTGTTACATTTTATCTCTCGAAGCATGTAGTTTTCTCTTAGCAATTTAGCATATTTTGTTCGTGGCACGTTAGCTAGCATTTTAATTACGCATTATATTCTCTCCCTCCTTCTCTCCTTTCATCACTTTTGTACTGATAACACATCAAAGTCGTTGCCTTTATAATAGACTGCTATTTCTTGCTGTAATTCGTCCTCGGTGCACACTATTAATTCTTTATTGTGTTTACTTTGAAATATATTCGCATAATCCGTCATTCCCTTTTGGTAGTAAATGACACAAATACCAAAAGCTTTCCTGTAATTCATTCCTGCTTCCTAAGTTGTGGAATAACTGATACAGAGTTGCAACTCTGGCACGTAATAAATTTGAAATTCAGAAATAGTTCTTTATACACAGCTTATCATTCAGCAAATTGCAGACCCAGTTATTTTTTCCTCGACGTCAAAGAAAGTCAATGTCAGCTCCGACAAATTGGAAGACAATCAATCTGCAAATCGATCAATTTGATTCTCTCCAATTTCGTTAGCATTTTAAGATTTTAGATGTTCCTCTTTTTGACTTTGGACCTTGAGAGAAAGAATCCACAGGTATCCTATGACTGTGGAAATCACTCCTCTTCCTCTTGTTTCATTCTTTGTATTAATCGATTGTAGTTGGCTCATATAAATTTAGAGATATGAGATATTCTATCGAATTAGGGTATGGTGGCTAATAGTTTTTCGTGTTTTTTTCTGTTCACAGGTTGTACGGGCTTAATAGTAAGTTGAGCTGGTAACTCACATAATCAGTCTATTAATTTCTTCAAGCATGAATTTGGCTGATATATTTAGAATTTATTTTTTATCATCATTTGGCTGTTTTACCCTACATATAATGTATGGATAAAACTGTCCAGGTGTCATTTATAACTTTATCTTGACATCTGTTACTAATGTGAATCAGATAATTAAAAAGTACTAGCAAACTGAAATTTCAATGCTGTGGCCAGAAAAACTCCCCTCCCCCCAATACGTTTCCAAATGCTGCACGCTGATTATAGTGATAATTTGTACCTGTCACCGCACATTCTGCCTTCTATGTACATTTTGTTTCTAAATATGGTTTCAAGAGTAATCCAGATGATTTTGCACTTGTCTTGTGACCATCCACACTTAAAAGAACTGAGTTTCTGTCTAACTGATAACATGCTGGCGGCAAATATACTCTGCTTGAGAGGTGGAATGAAGCCTTATATTTCTAGAGGACTTGTAGATCGGATTTCCCAGCTTTCAATGAGTACTGACGGAATATCTCAACGATGGCTCTCGCTTCATTGAAGACATTCAGTGTGCATTTCTTTGGCAAGTGAAGCCTGATACTACACATGTCTAGTAAACGATGGACAACCAGTGGTGTTAGATTTGTTTGGGCAATGTGCAGAGTGACTCACCATATAATGCACTTACATTTTTATCTATTTTTATAAATTTGTTAATTTATTATTTTCCTTTTCGAATAGCCGATCTCTTTTTTCTCTATTTCCTGTTACCTTTCATTACTTATTTCAAATGAACATTGCTGTTAGATCCATGGTTTATTCTGGAGTTAAGAATGTCACACTTATTTTGTTCATGTTTTACTTGATAGCAACACCATGAGCCTGCTTTGCAGGAGATACATCTGAGATGCAATACTTGTATCAAAATATTTAGTATTTTGCTGACTAGCATGGTGGCCTGACATTATTAAACTAGAGTGAATCATGCTGTTTTTGATGAACCATTTACCTCAGTGGTACCATGAGCTTTTGACAACCATTCATAATGAAGTCTGAAGTTTGTTTGGAAAAGGCGTGGATCTAGCTAGGATATTTCGCCAGTGGTATTGGTGCTGGCTTCATTTTACTGAAAAAGGATTTATGTATGATATAGTATGTCAAGAACTTTATTTGCTCTACGACCCATTTAGGTAAGTAGGGTACTTCTCTGTTATCTGTACTTGGGTGCAGAAAATTTTATTCATTATTCATCAGATTTAAAACTTGAGTAATGTAGCCCATCTTTCGCTTTTTCTGACATAGATAGCAGTGCTTTCTTCATCAGTTGTATAGGCTTTTAAAATCCGTAAGTGTTCTCTATTCTTCTAGGGAAGTGAATAGGGTGCTTAAATAATTCACATGTGCAGAGAGGCGAAGGTTAGCTGTCCTTGGATAGTTGTGAACACGCAAATACAGCAACAAGCCGAAAGGAGAATCATTGAAAACTTCTCCATTCTTTTTCCTTCATCCATTTGATCTCTGCTCTGACATTTCATGATTCTCACATTAAGTCCGGGAGGTAGAAACGATGCATAAGCAAACCGAATAGAAAGCAAAGCAATGGAAAAATGAAAGTAATTTTAAAACCTATAAATCGTAAATTCTCTTAATGAAGCTCCCTCAATCTTGATATGTCTCAAAATATTTGTAATTTCTGCTTTCGTGTAAAAAACGGGTTTTCTTCAATAAAGAAGAAAACAGATGTAAAAATAAATAAATTAAAAGTATATAAAATTTAAGAAACAAATGGCAGAAAGGAATAGAAAAAGGAAATTCCGCGACGAATAGATTGGATGGAACGTCCTGCTTTATGTCCACTTTTAAGATCCCATTTGTAAAAACTGACAAGAACAATAATTTCAGAGCATTGTTTATGATCGTTTACTTTCCTTTGCGTCCTTTCATGGGATATATTCTCTCTCTCTCTCTCTCTCTCTCTCTCTCTCTCTCTCTCTCTCTCTCTCTCTCTCTCTCTCTTTCCTGAAAAGTGCCTTTGATAAATAAGATTTTATTCGGATATATTTTAATATTCACGTAAGGCAAACAAGAGCCTTTTCTAATGTCTTTGACATCGATGGCTATTCATTATTATTTCTTGTAATGTCTCCAAGCACTTGTAGTAGTTTCACCCGAATGAACTAACTGGACCTAGGTCTGTAGCATAATGCCTACATAGAATTATATATATATATATATATATATATATATATATATATATATATATATATATATATATATATATATATATATATATATATATATATATATATATATATATATATATATATATATATATATATATATATATATATATACATTCAGGCGGGAAGTATACAACAACAAGCAGGAGTCCAAAGAAGACGACAGTCAAAAAAACAGTTGCCTTTTTATTGACAGAAACGTTTCGTGTTATTTAAACACATCATCAGTCTGTAAAATTGAAAAATACATATTAATTCTCTAATTCAAAATAAAAGCTATATTAAAAACTGCAGTTACATTCTTTAAAATTGCAAAATATATAAAAAAAAGTAAAAAGAAAGCAGATTTTTTTTCTCTAAGTCTACGTGATCAAAAGAAGGGGAAAGACGAAGTGAGACCACAAGCTCACGCATGCCCAGAGAAAGAACACTTAGGTCAAGTGCAAAGGAGAAGAAGACACGTTGGAGTTTAGAAGAGAACTTGACGTTTAATAAACAAAGACTGAAGGGTCGTTAAGTAAGCCGATTGTTTGGTAGTTCCCAGGATGGGAAAATGTTTTTTATCAATATTAACCTTGCATTTAACGGCATGATTTCTAATACTAGAAAATTCGGGGTTAGTAATTCGTGAGTCAGTCCTGTAGCTCAAACCTAAGTGGCTGTAATAACGGACCCGCAACATTCTCTTTGATGAGCCAACATCTTGGGCATTCAAATTTGTAAATAATATTGGACTTCATAACGGTCTGTAGCTTCTCCTTATAATTAAAAAAACCGCCAATCTTTAGTGGATTCATAGGCATTAAATTAAGTTTTAGAAATCCAAACTCTATTTCAATGATTTGTTTGACTTTGGATCTAAGAAAGTCAGAGTGCGTATATGGTATCGTGGCGTACATAGTCAATTTCGGAACATTACATTTCACAATAGAATCAGAAAAGTTACGTGCTAAAATCTTGTTAACTATGTTATAAAAAAAAGTTTTTTTGGATAGGAATTTTTGGTGAAATATTCCAGTAAACATTCAATTTCGGAGTGGAAATTTACCCAGCTAGATGTTATAACGGAGGGCTCTAAAAACTAGAGTCGTAATGGCATTGATTGTAAAAGAAAAGTAACATGAACTATAAAAGTTATCTCCAAGGCCTGTATAAGCACTTTTTCTAAAAACTGATGTACTAAAATTATGGTCAAAGCGGCTGATTTTTACGTCTAAAAAGGCCAGTGTATTCTCAGTCTCCTGTTCAATAGTAAATCTAATGTTGGGATGTCTAGAGTTAACGTAATCTAGAAAAGACTGACATTGCCACGAATGTTTAAATAGGGCAAAAGTATCGCCGACATATCTCCTATAGTAAAGGGGTTTAAAGGATTCGGGACAGTTGTTTAACTCCCTCGACCTGCAAGTAAAGTTGTTTGTTAAAAATAAAAGCAGAATCTTGTGCTGCAAGTTCCAAGAGAGACTTAAAAAGTTGTCTATTAAAACCGTGAAAGGTAACACCGCTCAAAAAACTTTGTCCAGAATAATCTCAATAGTTTCGGAGACTGGCACATTTGTGAAGAACGACTCAACATGCTTGATTGGGGTTGCCCCCTCAATTAGAATTACATCATGTTTTAAAATGTTACACAAGCCCAGTTCATCTTTTACAACATCACTATACATTTCAAATAAGTGAATCAAATCTAGAAGTTTTTCATTATCCAAATGTGGGTTCTTATCACCAAGATTTCTCTTAACCTCAGAATTTTTCACAGGGTATTCAAAACCTTTCGCTCCTAACTCTACTTCTCCAGCCAGAGAACACCAAGGTTTCATGGCTGACACTACATTCTTAGAGGGAGTTCCGCTTACATCATTATGTGAAGAGTCTGTCTCTGTCGTTCTGCCATGATAACCTTTAAGAAGGTTAACATGTACCTTTCTTGAACCTTTTCTTCTATCAGGAGTACTTATTACATAATTAAGTTCATCCACTTGTTCTTTAATAAGGTAAGAACCTGAATACTTGGCTTCAAAAGGACCCCCCCTGAAACTGGCATGAAAACTAAAATCCTATCACCAGGTTGAAAAGTTCGTACCTTACTCTTACGATCATAATTACGTTTCATTCTAAGTTGGCTTTCTCGTAAATTTTCAGTGGTAATAGCTTGAACTTGAGGTAAAGTAGTCTTCAGTTTCACAAAAAGTTGAGAAAATGACTGTACTGTATCTGGTGGATCCTGCAAAAGCAAAGATTCTTTTAAAATTCTTAAAGGTCCTCTAACCTCTCTCCCAAACAATAATTCAAAAGGTGAGTAACCTAAAGATTCATGCTTACTTCTCTAATAGCAAATAGTAAATATTGATAACCTTCATCCCAATCTGACTGGGTCTCAAGACAATACTTTCTAACTATGGTCTTAAAAGCTTGGTGAAAACTTTCTAGAGCTTCCTGTGACTCAGGATGGTAAGCTGTGGAAAAACATTGATCTACACCAAGCCCTTTCATTATTTCAGCAAACACATTTGAAGTAAAATTTGACCACTGATCATGCTGAATAACCTTTGGGAACCCAAAATACGCGAAAATTTTTAACAATGCTTGTACTATAGATTTAGATTTAATATTCTTGAGGGGAACTGCCTCAGGGTATCTAGTCATTGTGCACATAATAGTAAGCAAATACTGGTTTCCTCTCCTTGTCTTAGGCAAATGTCCCACACAGTCCACAATAATTCTATAAAAAGGTTCACTTACCACAGGTATAGGGGATAATGGAGCAGGTGGAATGGGTTTATTCAATTTACCGACAAGTTGGCAAACATGGAAGGTTTGTATGTACTTTGAAACATCGGGCTTCATTTTTGGCCAAAAGAAACGAGAAAGAATTTTTTGGAAAGTCTTGTAAACTCCTAAATGACCTTGTATTTCGTCATGGGCCATTGACATCACATTATCTCTAAAACATTTTGGGAGTATAACCTGATGTACTTCCGACCATTCTTCAGCTGGGCAATCAACAGGACGGAATCTCCTCATCAAAACTCCTCCTTCAAAATAAAAACCAGGATTAGTAACAAGATCCTTTTTGTCGACACCCTTATTTAAAATATCAGTTAATGTAGGATAATTCTTTTGTGCCTTGATCAAGCTGTCTTTGCTAAAGGGCAATTGAAGATACTCAAAGGATGAACCGCCTTCTTCATTATTTTTATAAGCCTTTCTACTTTGTGAGCGAGTGACAGCACAGCTGGGAAATGAACCAAGAAAATCGCTCACGATATCAGCTGAGGGATCGTCCAATAATGGGCTCTCCACAACAATGGGGTCAGGAACAACTAGTGTACCAGCAAGACCATTGCCCAACAAAAACTGTACATCATTCACTGGTAATGGCTGAAATATTACTCCAACAATCACGGGACCTGAAATCAACTTACTGATCAAATTAACTTTGGCCAAAGGGAGACTAGGATTTTCTGACAAATCCTTCAGCAAGACTCGTTCAGCTGTGAACGATTTCTGAACACCCGGAAGCATATTCCTGAAGTCTGGAAGAAAATAAACCTCACGTATATTAGAACCAATCAGAGCGTGATCTGGAGTGGTGACGTTTGAGACTCCGCCCTCCTAGTAAGAGTCAGTGCACGCTATGGAAATAGCAATACAGACCTAGCACTGAAGAAGTTCCTCAAGAGTCTGAATTCAATAAAAACTCCAAACCAGTTGAACAGTTTGCTGCATTGCACTGGAAGTGCAATAAGGAATGGTGGAGCTGGCAAGGTAAGATATCTTGTCAGCCAACCTCCATCGCAAGACACTAAACTGGCAGGCCAAGGGGAGCTACACCACTGTGTTTATAAAGGCCGCCATCCAACAGGTGCTGGCTGTGTCATCACAACCCAAACGTCCCCGTAATTTGGCTCACACCATTTCTTGCAACGTGGCTAATGGAAAATCTCATGGCACAAATCTTTAAGTGGAAAATAGTGATAGTTATGTATTTTTTTATTGGCATATATTTAATTCAAATGCAAAAGGGGAAACTTATTTTCTGCTTTTTATTTCTCTCACTTCACAATAGTTTTTGATTAGTGTTAAAGCATCATATTAATTTTATGTATTTATTATAGCTCTTAAGACAAATGAACTATTAAATTTTTTTTTGTGTTTGGTTGATAATGGAACTGTGCAATTTGGATTCGATCAACTTTGGTATGATGTGCAGTATGAATAATCTTTTGTATATAAGTTTTTCTTCTTCTTATATTCCAAGCTATGCAGTTGCTTGATCAGTGTTGATTAAAAAATTTACCATGAAATATCAGCAAAGGAAAACTTGTTGGTATCCGAGGCTGCAATGGTAATATGTATAAAATAAGCAGAGCAAAAGTTGTGCATAGTTTAGGATATCTGCACAACAAAACTTGTGCATAGCCTAGGTTGCAATAGATATGGTAAATTTGTACTTTAGGACTTATCTGTGCTAAAAGGTAAATTTTATGTTTTCTGGTATATATTTCTTTGATTAGAATGAATTTCCTACTCATATCCATTGGATATTATAAACAGATATGACTTTTTTTCTTACTTATTTCAACATAGAGTTAGCCTAGCCTAACCAAACCCAACCACCTAACCTAAAATAAAGATCTATATTTCCTCTCACACCATGTATACTTCAGAACATGACTCGTACCATCTGTATTCTAGCCTAAACTGTCTTTAAACAGGTAAATTTCGTAAATATTGAGTCAAAACTACAAAACAATCACAGAAAATATATATGTATATAAGCAGCAAAGAACAAATCAACTTGCAGTGGAAATATATGTGATCAACAAAGCAAAATTTGCACATGCTGAAGAGTGCAATGATTCCAATGAAAATTCCGTTAAAGTAACAAAAATTTTAAACTTTCAGCCTATATTGATCTACTTCATGTACTAAATGCCTACATGTCTAGGCCAATATGAGTAGTTAAGTAATTTGAAGGGGTGAAGTATTATGTAATGAAGCAGCTGATTGCCAGCAGCTCTTCTGTGTGTTTTTCATTGAGCAATGTTGACATATGCCTTGTGTATCGCAGTACCTTTTTAATAACTATATTTACCAATATTATAACCTATTAAATAAGATTATACTTTCAAAACTGGTGCTTCTGCATAAATTATGTAATGAAGCAGCTGATTGCCAGGGAGATAGCATCATACCAGCTCTTTTGCGAGTGTTTCAATGAGCAATGTTGCCATATGCCTTGTGTATCCTAGTTCCTTTTTATGATACGTAAGCGCCACGGTAAATATCAGCTGGTACTACATATTTGATACATATTTTCTGTATACATCTATAATAACTACATTTACCAATATTATAACCTATTATATAAGATTTTATTTTCAAAACTGGTGTTTTTGCATGAATTAATAAAAGTGTATAGGTGGTAATACTACGAGGGCGGAGTCTCACGACGTCACCGCTCCAAATCTCGCTCTGATTGGTTCTAATATCCGAGAGGTTTATTTTCTTCCAGACTTCAGGAATATGCCACCCGGAAGGCAGCTACCTACCAGGATACTTTGGGCTGACCCTGTATCACGGAGAATATTTACGTTTATATTGAATCATCGCAGTCTATTAAAAAAACCTTACCAGGAAATTTAAATCCTCTAAACAGATCCTTTTCGTCTTTATCTGCAGACATTTCATTCTTAACACTCTGATTTCTCAAACTATATTTAGGTTGTGTACTTGGCTGAATTTTTAAATTCAGATGGGGCTGAGCCATATCATTGTTATCCTGGCCTGTTAAAGGTTTAAAATGCTTCGACTTTTTACAGCTTTTACACCAGCATTCAAAAGTACTGTGACCTATCTTCTTACAATAAGAACAAGACATATCAGATTTTTTATTCTTTGACCAGACACTCTGAGACAGCTTACTAACATCACCATTCTGAGCCCCCGGGGAACTGACAGGGACAGACTTTACATTAAAATTTCTTCCACCAACCGACTGGTTCTGAGCTTTATGAGATAGAGAATAAGAATCCGCTGCATTGGCAGCCTTTTTAAGTAAAGTTATTTTCCGATCTTCCAAATATAATTTAACAGGCACGGGTATACACCTTTTAAATTCTCCCATAACTATAAGGTTACACAAGGAGTCAAAATCATTTACTGAACATGACCCTAACCATTTCCTAAAAGCTCTAAATTTCTCATTTGCAAATTCAACATAAGTCTTACCAGAGTGTTTTTGTAGTTTTCGGAATTGCTGACGATAGCCTTCAACAGTTAATTCATAAGCTGCCATAATAGTCGTTTTCACCAGTTCACAGTCTTTTGATTCCTCTACTGCAAGATTAGCATAAACAAGTGCCCCCTTTCCAATCAATACCACCTGTATTAATATAGTCCAAAATTCTCTAGGCCAAGCTAAAGTAGTTGCCGTCTTCTCAAATTGTCTGAAGAAAACCTCAGGATCCGACTCTTCAAACTTCGGTACTAACCTACTTACCTTAGCCACATCAAAAGGAAGGGGTTCCGACAAAAGGCTGGGCGGAGGCTGTTGGCTTTTCAGCTTAGTGAGTTCAAGCTTTTGTCCAATTTCTCCTTTTCAAGAGCAAGCTTCTCCTTCTTTAACCTAAGTTTCTCAGTCTGAAACTCTCGCTCTTGAGCAGCATCCATCTCCAATATTTGCTTACTAGTAGCCTCCAGATTTTGAAATTGCATACTTAGACGCTTTTCTGCATCAAACTTGCATAAATCAAGAGCATCCTCGGGCAAAACGTTATTAAGCACAAGATCATGGATAACGTTTGTCTTAATTTCATTTTTGGTCATTCCAGACTTAATCTGCACGTGATAATGTCTAGCAAATTATATCCAGTCATCCTTTCTAGGAGAACTATCGGTGATTAAATCCAGAGAGGGATTACCTGTAAATTCGTGCACATGGAAAGGCATGTTTACCAATATTTAACTTGAGAGATAATATTGGCAGAAAATGAATTAAGAGGATCATAGGTTGAAATGTGATCATTAGGACATAACCAAATGATATTTTATAGGGTATGACGGCAATGTCATACGCGAGTTCTCATGAGCAATGTCAGTGCACAAACAAGCAACGATTTGAGAAAGAAGAGGTTCCAAGCTATCAGGCAATGAGCCAACAATAAACAGTTAAGAGATCCCGGGCAGGCCCCCACTTGTAACAAACCCAACTCGGTTTAACGTAACTTTTATATGATCTGCTTCCTAGCTGATTTTTAGTATGGATTTGCTACAAAAGATGGTTATTTAAAGACACAGGGTCCCATTGGTTATACATTTCACAAACAAACAGTAATAATCATTACTCAATAAAAACAATACCCAAAATCCAATACACATAAAACTGTCGGCAAAAGATCGGGAAAACTTCACGCTGGAAATAAATATCACTATTACCCCATTACTCAGAACCCTTGGTCGGAGGACGGAAAAAAGTAGGATCCACGAAGGAGTCGGCGAGAACTGATTTCTCCGGAAAAACAAGAACGGGAGTTAAAGCAAATAAGAATCCGACCAATTCCTTTGAGCAACAACCAAACAATTGAACCACCTCTTAAAAGGGTTGATAAATATTTGCATGAAAACATAAACAAACTACCATACGGCTACACTACAAAATAAAAACATTTAACGAATGTTTGTTACAGTATATACTATAGATTTTCGGCTGACTTACGAAAACCAAATGAATTCTGTATTTTTCTCTTCTCATTTAACAGATTCAATGAATGACTATGGCCATATGTGCTCATATGTGCACATACCATTGCAGGTTCATCCGATCTATCAGACGATAGCATTCCTTCGGCTACAAAATGGTTATTACATAAAATGGAAGAGAGGCTTTACTGCACTGCTTCAGTGGGCCTTGCATCACTACCTCATTTCTTGCTTGTCCAAGGTCTTGCGCATAAAAGCAAAGAACGATAAATTTTAAAAAGATGTGGCTGTAGTGATGAAATAACATTGCAGAAGGAGAGTTTTCATGAAATATTTGCTTGCATTTCCTGCATGAATAACAACTACGTACAGGAAAAACACAGTCAGTAAATTCGTCCAAACATTATACGTCTGGTATATTTCCAGAGCAGTGGAGTCTTAATATTTTGCGGGAAACGTACAGAATCTGGTGCATCAGAATAACGAACGTATAAAACGAGCGAATGATTGACCATGAAGACATTATTCATTTAAAATGTTAGTCCATTTTCATTTATTTTGGTGTAAATTTTTCTATAAATGCTCAACAGACATTTCAAATGAAATATCAACTCTGCATATATAGACAAATGAATAAAAAAAAAAATGGAAAGACTGCACTGACTCTGCTTCATAAAAAGGCAAAAACGGACAATTGCTATTTCTTCGCTGATACGAATAGTTTATCTCGTTCTCGCGTCCTTTCTTCCTATTGTTAGGTTAAAGTTAACATCGAGTCTACATCTCACTGTCGAATTGTCCAAAGATTCCCCTTTTGAATAGCAATACGGAATGTAGCAAGAAAATGAATGCAACAAGGAAAAGATTTTACTTGCATTATGCAACAAATAAAATTCTTGGTTAGCTAATTAGCTCGACTTCCAACGCCGGTACCTGAAAAAAGAAACGGATACTGGAAGATGTTTGTTTGGTTTTTGTAAGGGGAGCCTTCAAGAACTGGATTAGGACAGGCAAAACCATTACCCTTTCATTAGTACAAAAAGACGTCCTCATTACTGTGCTTGTAATTAAACTCTTTCTCTGTCTGTCAAATTTCTGTTGGTAATTATTGTTCTCTGAATGAGATGATGTACTTGGAACACTAATGTGACGTCATTAGTTTACAGCTTTCAGTGGTAACAAAATTATTAATTATAAATGGAAGGTTTGAATGGTAGATAGATAGAGATAAATAGATAAACAGATTTTGTAAGTACTGCTTGAACACTTCACACATAGTAAAATAATGTACCAAGCTAGAATTTGACTGAACTCTAAAACGTTTGGCCATTAGGTAGAAAATTATACTTTAATTAGTTTTATATGTCTTTAGAGATGGTCAGGAGCAGATTACGTCGAGATTAAAGATTTTTGCTCCATTGATGTTTTGACCTGAATGCTGGGGTATAATGCCAGGACACTTCTTACCAAGTACCATTTTCTGTTAATAAATTTTACTCTTTCATCAAACATTTTTGAATACCTAGAGAATACGAAAATAATATCAATGCTAATATTGGAAGTGATAATGATATTGGCAGCAAAGTTAAATGATGAGCAGCAACAATTAACGGTAATTGTCTTCTACTTAACTTCGTTTTAACGTGCTTTTTTCCCATTTTCTGTATGGGGTAAGCACGATGCCTTCTTTACGAAGGACTTTGATTTGGTGTTGGGGTAGGCCGTAGCCTCGATCGGTTGCCCTGCCTGACATCGCTTAGACCCCGGTAACGATGTGTATGTGTATCGTGCTAATCCCCAGCTCCCTTTCTCCCAAGCAGCGAGGAGAACTGGGCGGGTATGTCGACAGTTCGAGATGCGTGAGGTTTCTGTTATGTTTTTAGATGTTGGAGTGGCTTTGTTTATGTGTGTATTAGTCTGTAACACCCATTTGCTTTTCAGCAAACCTATCCGTTGATTACATACGTAATCCCAGGGTGTCTACATGAAATAGCAAAGTGCCCGCCTTCACTGATCAGTCGGCTGCGGATTTGAACCCGCGCCACGGACCTCTACGAAGTCCTAGGCCGCTGCTCTACCGACTGAGCCACCGAGGCTCTCTTCTACTCATGAATAACGTTGGAGCTTAATTCACTTGATGGAAAAATTTCGTGTTGTCTCATACAAATTAGCAATTAAGAGTTTTAAGTTAAAATCTTCTTTGTAGGGTTAACAATTTGATGATTTAGATGTAAAAATCTCTTCTCAACCGTGAAACTCCTAAATCCCACCATGGCGATGTAATTTATCATATTTAGCGTTGAAATCGTTGTCGGACTCACCGTCATTAACAATATTATCAAAATGTAATTGCAATCCAATTAGGTACGAAGAAATCATTTGTGAAATGTAGCTCTCAGAAATTAAATAATGCAACCTAATAAAATTATCTTTAAAATGATAAAGCTATGCGCAGTAAAAGAATGAAAGATAAGAATTTTTTTTTTTATTTATGGACATAGCCAGTGAAGATGTGAACATAATCAAGGGAATTGTTTTGGAATCAGTGAAGCGATTA
>NC_089784.1:43839144-43841644 GCF_040412425.1 Macrobrachium rosenbergii
AGTTATTTCGATCACAGAATTTTTAACCTGTTTTCGGGCAGCATGAATATTGATATGAAAAACACTGGTGCTTGTAATATTTTTCTGTGTGCTTTTGATCATAAGTGATTAGAAGGGACTATTCGGGATAATTAAAGAAGTTAATCTTAGCAAATGCTACTCACGTCGTCACGAAAACCAGTCTGCTTGGGAAGATCATATATCCATTGGTGGAGCTTACCAGTTTCTATGAAGTTTCTAGACAAAGCGAAAGTTTGATTTACTTTCTTAAAGGAAGAAAAAATTGTACAAGCTTCTGTGACTTCCAGATGTATACTATCAATGGAGTTTTCCTTACAGCTTTTCTTTACACAAGGAAAGAAGAAAAAGGAAGGCAGAAAATTTACAGCTCAATACAGCCCTCGAGGAATAATGAAGACAATCCAGCAAGATAATTCTATATTTGGCGATAAGATGATCTCCCCAAAATAAAACAAGAATATCAATCTGAAGAAAGAGATCGATGTTACTATTAGAGATACTAAAAAGACAAGCAACTTCGAAATCCAATGCGTAATGCTGCATTGTTTCTTTTTAACGAGAACTCTTTGCTCCAAGACGTGGCGTAGGGAATTAACAAAAATATTTCTATTAGATAAGCATAAAAGACAGAGAATGCTGGCATGCAATTCATCCTGCTGTATTGTCGTCTCTATTTTAATAAAACTCTTTTCAATATATGTCAATAGGGGAATAGTCAGTAAAAACCTTTTTGTTACTGAAGGTATTTTAAACAGCTATCAGAAAATAAACAATATCCTAAAACAAGGGACAATTGCCCGTACATATTAGCCAAATCAGCCAAAGTGTGCTCGTCTCTTGCTCGCTCCCCGCCCCCCCCCCCTCTCTCTCTCTCCCTCTCTCTCTCGTGCTATAGATTCTTCCAGAATGATCTTTTTACGTGTTCTATTTTTTTTTTTTTTATCATTTCTGAACCTCTCCGCCCTTCACCTTTGCTCCAAGATAGAATTCTTAGTCTGTGGCCGAGTAAAAATGATCGAACTATAAATTGTAAGTTCTAGGAGGAGTGCGGTAAGCACGCATGCGAATTTATGACTATTCTGCACCATTAATCCACCCCTCACCCCAGTAGCGCTGGGAGCCATTTCCTACTCCCGTCAAGGGCCCCCAACTCCACGACAGTGCATTAAAAAGTACCACTTCTGGTCAATCCGTTCACAGAAATACCGACAGAGCAGAGCGTTATACAAAAAAATCTTCCATAGACAGTTTGATGGACTATTACTGATTAATTCCATCACCAATCGAAATTCTATTTCTTTCTCCATAAAACTAAATAAACAAAAGTAACTCTTGAGTGTATGTTAACCTGAAAAATGAATGCAAACAGAAACTACACCGTACTTCTCTAAATACATAACGAAAGGATCAACACATCGACATATTAAGTAACAGGCATCATCTGAGATAAAGGTGATTGAGTAAACAGCTTTTGCGCAAACAATATGCGGACAAATATAATTCCCACAGCAAAGCAACTCCCGGAGTGGGTCGAGAGGGAGGTCGCATTTTGAAAGCAACCGGTTGCTTGGATGCAGAAAATCGAAATGTGTAGGAAGTGAAAAAAAATGCAATATCAGTTTCTTTGTGTAACACGTAAAGCATTCGATAATATCGAACGTGTAAAGATTGATAGAATGACTTTGAAACGGCTACAGAGGTTTGGATAGGAATAAATAGTTTTATACAGAAATGGTCATTTCCTTTCTGCTTTTATTACTACTTTTAGTTTCTGTAAAAGAAAACTATTGCGCTGGCTTTGTTTGACCGTCCGCGCTTTTTCCTGTCCGTACTTTTTCTGTCCGCCCTCAAATCTAAAAAACTGCTGATACTAGAGGGCTGCAAATTGGTATGTTGATCACCCATCCTCCAATCATCAAAGATACCAAATTGCAGCCCTCTAGCCTCTGTAGTTTTTGTTTCATTTAAAGGTAAAGTTAGCCATAATCGTGCTTCTGGCAACGATATAGGATAGGTCACCACCGGGCCGTGGTTAAAATTTCATGGGCTGTGGCTCATGCAGCATTATACCGAGATTACCGAAAGATAGATCTATTTTCGGTGGTCTTGATTATATACGCTGCAGAGACTGTACGGAAAGCTCGAATGCGCCGAAGAAACTTCAGCGCATTTTTTACTTGTTTAATACTTTTCTGTAAAAGAAAACTATAGTGCCGGCTTTGACTGTCCGTCCGTACTTTTTTGTATCCGCCCTCAGATCTTAAAAACTACTGAGGCTAGATGGTTGCCAATTGGTATGTTGATCATCCACCCTCCAATCATAAAACATACCGAATTGCAGCCCTCTAGCCTCAGTAGTTTTAATTTTGTTTAAAGTCACAGTTAGCCATAATCGTGCTTCGAGCAACGTTATAGGATAGGGCACCAGAGGGCCGTGGTTAAAGTTTCGTGGGCCGCGGCTCATACAGCATTGCACCGA
>NC_089784.1:43846644-43859144 GCF_040412425.1 Macrobrachium rosenbergii
TCTAGACTTTGTGAACACATATACCGTAAGTGGTGGCTGAAGGAGGAAACAAAGGAAATTCGAAATACAGAAAAAGTTACTAGTCAATCGACGAAGCTTCAACAAGAATCGGACTTACCGTGAACGTCGAGTCATTTGCGCATACGATGGACCTCAGGAGTCAGGATTCTGGCAGTCTTCCCGATTCACTAATTAATATAGACGTAGGAGTAAAAGTGGTAAAGCACAAAGAAGACCGTTCTGGCACGCAGGTTGCGTGCTCCCTTGTTCGTGGACAGTCTCTCTCTCTCTGCCTCGCTCTCGTGACCGCCAGGTGAGGCGGTCTCTTGACATACCGCCCCAGGCAATCCGACCTTGACAAAGGCATCGCCGAATGCATAGAATAGAGAGGAAGATAGGTTAAGGCCACCATTACTAGGGGTCATTGAGTGTAAACCCTCTCTGAGGCTTAGGTCCCTAATGCCATAGCATATTTTTTTTTTTTTTTGAACTGCCCAGCCTATGCAGTGACGCCATCTGTCTCATATTTCTACACCTAAATACGTTGAGGGTTAACAGCAGTAATATATATATATATATATATATATATATATATATATATATATATATATATATATACATATATACAGCAGTAATATTATATATATATATATATATATATATATATATATATATATATATATATATATATATATATATATATATATATATATATATATATGTGTGTGTGTGTGTGTGTGTGTGTGTGTGTGTATGTATGTATGTATGTATGTATGTATGTATGTATATATATATTGTCATAAACTGGGTCCTTGGTGTAGGTGGGAGTTTGAACAATTTATTATAATAGACTGCCTGCATACCAAGGGGGTCCCAAGTTTATGAATAAAAGGAAACCTACTGGAAACTCAACTTAGAATCTTCCTGGATTTATATAAATAATGAAGGTCACCAATTGGAATTAGAATTCTTTTACAATTAAAAAGGGGTTTATTTACAGAAAATGGGGCAAATATGCAAGACAAAAAGGATATGCAACAATTTACGGACACATAAATTGCATACAATAGATCAATAATGCAGTGATTTGCAAATATGCAATGTAAATATGAGGGGCCACAGATACAACAATCCCCGTTATAACAAATGACTCTGTTGTGTTAAAATGTATCCACAGACATTGGAAGGGGTGAATTCCAGGGTAATGGCAATCAGTTAATTATGGTGATTTCTGTGTGGGCAACGGATTCTTGTGATCAGGCTGCGACCAGGAATGGTTACAGAGTTGGATGGCAGTTGTGCAATGGCTGGGCATAGATTTGCAGACTGGACAGGTTAAGATGGCTCCTGGGCCTGCAGATGTGTGCGCTAAACATGAGAGACTTGGCCGGTTACTGAAGTTAGTCTTCACCAGCGTAAAAAGGAAGGAAGCACCAGACTTGCGGCTGGGGCTGGAGTTGGGAGTCATCTGCTGAGTGCGGTGCTGGGGAAACAGAGCGTGTATACCATGGTTGTTTGCTTTGAAGTCTAGGCCCCTTCCCCCATCGATCTGCAAAGAGTCATACAGCCAGCAAAGGAGTGGAGAAAAAGTGGATCGTAAGATGAAGTACTTAGAGGTTAAGTTCCTATCTATCTCACAGCCTGGCTACGTCCCCATGCCCACCATGGCCTAGCTGCTCCCATATCACGTGATTGGGGTAAAAGGGGGGTCCCTATTGTCCATCCCAGGTCAGCTGAGGTGGGGGCTATCCCTACATCAGTGGAAAAACAGGCCCTAACCGCTTTTCTTGAGTTCAAAATACGCTTGGTTCTATCTCACCCTCCATATTTTCATGACCCTACAGTCAAATGAAAGGAGAAAATGCTTCACAGAAATAAATCAGTCCCTAGCTGCCAGATGAGGGAGGGATAAATTCTTAAGAATATATATATATATATATATATATATATATATATATATATATATATATATATATATATATATATATATATATATATATATATATATATATATATATATATATATATATATATATATATATATATATATATATATATATATATATATATATATATATATATATATATATATATATATATACATATATATACATATACATATATATATATATATATATATATATATATATATATATATATATATATATATATATATATATATATATATATATATATATACATATATATATATATATATATATATATATATATATATATATATATATATATATATATATATATATATATATATATATATATATATATATATATATATATATATATATATATATATATATATATATATATATATATATATATATATATATATATATATATATATATATATATATATATATATATATATATATATATATATATATATATATATATATATCTCAGGTTGAAGAGGTAAGGGCATGCATGTCTCTTACGAGATCAAGTTTATTCTGCCAACGTTTTACATCACATGATGCATCTTCAAGGCTGGAAAATTACAGACAATAAATAATTAAAATGTCACTTATACAATGGGAAAAACTTCTTTAAAAATTAAAAAATTTAAAACATTTACAAATAAAAATTAAAACACGAACTTGAAAGGAACACCTACCAAGGCAAGAGCTAAAAAGTTACTAAAAAGACAGGGAGAAAATAAACAAACGAAAGAAACCTATAACGAACGTGGAGAGTAAACAAACAGGCAGTTATGCTATAAACAGTTGTGTGGACAACGATTGGGTTTTTAGTGTTGGTAAATTAGTTTTTTTATAAAAAGCGACTCCAACACCATCAACTCGTCGTCCTTACGGGCAGATCCAATAATTTTAAAATCATTTATATCTAAGCGGGTACCACAAACCTTGGAATGGTTCCGAACATTGGATATTTCGGGATTGGACAATGTGCAACCCGTCCTGAAGCTGACACCTTGGTGGGAGCAGAAACGGATCTTGAGAAGCCTCCTAGTACATCCAACACAGGTTCCCAGACTACATCTGGGACAGGTATATTTATAGATAATGTTGGATGTCAAGGGAGGTCTCAGTCTGTCCTTCACTCTGAAAAAAGAACGGATATTTAGAGGATTTCGTGGAATCAACCTCAGATTTACAGCTGGTAATTCATGATGAATTAAATTCATACATTTCTTTTTAAAACTTTTGTCATGAAGGAAAGGGAACTTAGCATATACATAATTTGGGAATGGTATATGTGGGAATAAGTTGTTTCATTGTCTGTAATTTTCCAGCCTTGAAGATGCATCATGTGATGTGAAACATTGGCAGAATAAACTTGATCTTGTAAGAGACATGCATGCCTTTACCTCTTCAACCTGAGATGTTTGTCGAGTCTGTTTCCCCTGCGATTCTTATATATACATACACACACACACACACACACACACACACACACACACACACACACACACATATATATATATATATATATATATATATATATATATATATATATATATATATATATATATATATATATATATATATATATATAAAACGAGTCAGTGAGTTGTATTCTTATTTATTGACACAAAATCCCAGACAGGTCAAGAACTCTTGCGAACGTAAAAGTAGCAATTGACATTAGGGAGAAAAAGAGAGATATCTATATACAGCCAGATGTGTTCTCACACCTGGAAAATGGTTAAAAATTTTATGTACAAATTGGAAAGAGAGTTCAATACATATAGTTGGAAAGCTTCCAATGTCATGATATGCATTCATAATTACAGTTCTAACAATGCGTAAAGATCTTTTGAATCAGGAGTGCTGGATCTGTGTTTCTTAAGAGTACTTAGTGCATCATGTAGATTTTTGTTTTGAAGAGAGGATGCCCTGAGGGTCCAAGCAACCAATCGGGACCTCACAGTACTCTCCCCCACGAAAGTAGGCCTAGGGGAGTGGGTTACAGTCTGAGACATAGGCTGGTTTTAATCTGTTGGTGGAGACCCAGGTGATCCTCCTATGCTCCTTCAGCTGGTACGATTTCTCCGTCTGTTGCAGTATGTGGTAGGCTGGAGAGGAGGGGGCCTTATATGTATCTCTTCTTATTAACGCATAATTTGCTCTTTTGAGGTCATCGGGGACATATTCTGTCTTTGCTGCGTCGTATGTTGTCTTCGCTGGCATGATGTTTTACAGTGCTCTACAGACGTCTGGAAGAGTCATGGGCTCTGTCGGGTTTTGAAAAACGTCCGCCGGTATTGGCAATGCTTGTCTGTAGAGTGCCTCTGCTGGTGATGGGTTGAATGCTGTGTGAGGGGCTATTCTTAGTCCCAGCAAAACCCACAGTAATTCCTTTCTCCAACTCCTGCCTTGACACCTAGCAGTGAGTGCTGATTCGAGGGAGCGGTGCAGCCGCTCCACCATGTCGTTTGCTTCTGGGTTGTATGCTGTTGTGCGAATGAGTTTTGTCCCGGGGCTGGTGGCGAGGGAGCTCAATAAGGCGAAGGTGACATTGGCTCCTCTGTCACTCTTTGTGTACTGCGGTACTCCATGCCTGCTGACCCAGCCTGTTAGTGCTCTTACACAACTCTCTGCTGTCTGCTACCTTAATGGCATTGCTTCTGGCTATCTGGTATTCTGGTCGATGATTGTAAAGTGATACCTGTACCCCTTGGACGGGGGCAAGGGTCCATGATGTCGATGTGGATGTGGGCCAGTTATCGCTGTGTTGTCTGGAATTCCTATCCCCAATTCAGTGTGCCTCATTACTTTTGATGTTTGTCATGGGAGGCACTCTCCTGCCCACTTATTGATGTCTGCTTTCAATTCCCACCAGCTGTACTGCTCCGGCAGGGTTTGGGTGTTTGATCAGCCTGATGGGTGGGACAGGTTGTGAGAGGTTGAAGGCTTCCTTTCTCAACCCTAATGGTAGGTATGGGCAAGGGCGTCCGGTACTCATGTCGCATGCGATGGTCATCTCTCTGTAGTTGATGGATAGGTCACTCAACATAAGGGCAAGGTTCTCCCACCAAAGTTGCTGTAGGTCCATGTTATCCTTTTGAGCTGATGCTATTTCAGGATAAGATATCCAGATCAGGATGGTGTTGATGGAATTTCGGGAAAGGGCATCTGCCACGTTGTTGGAAGAGTCCTTTAAGTATCTGATGGTGCAGGAGTGTTTGGCTATCGATGATAAGTGGCGGTGCTGTCTTGCTGACCAACTGTGAAGGTGTGTGCCAACAGTTGGTGGTCCATCTGAACCATGAATTGTCATCCTTCTAGCATGTGTCAGAAGTGGTGGATGTCTCTGTGGACTGCCAGTAACTCGCTCAAATGTGGAGTAATTTTGTTCTGCTGGCGATAACTTCTTGCTGAGGAATGCCAATGGGCGGCGACCATCATCTGTGTCTTGTTTGAGTACCACTCCCACCGCTGTGTTACTCACATCCGTCATTAAGGTGAGGGACCTATGCAGTAAAGGGAAGATTAGTGTGGCAGCAGAGGTGATTGCTTTTCTGGCTAGCATGAAGGCTTTATTTTGTTTTTCATACCAACATAATTTTTTAAGTTTTCCTTTTAAGCAATCATATATTGGAACCATTATTTCAGAAAGGTTGGATATGAAACCATGGTAATAGTTAATCATTCCCATGAATTCTTGGGCTGCTTTGATTGTTGTCGGTGTTGGGAAGTCAGTAATTTCTTGGACCTTTGTTGGGAGGGGCTTGACACCTTCAGGGGTTATTTGGTGGCCCAGGAATTCCACTACTGGTTTTGCCCATTCACAATTGTCCTTTTGGACTATAAGTCCATTTTCTTTGAGTATTTGCAGGACTCTCCTGACGTCTCTCATGTGTTGTTTGATGTTGGGGCTGAATATGAATATTTCATTGATGCAGATGATGCAGAAGGGTAGGTTGCCCAGGATTTTGTTCATCAGACATTGGAAGGTCGCATCTGAGTTCTGAAGGCCGAAGAAGCTGTAGTTGGAGGCGTATGTGACGAAGGGGGTGGTAGTGGCCGTTTTTTCAGTATCCTCCCTTGCGACAGGGACTTGGAAGTATCCCTTCAGCAGGCCGATCTTCATAAATATTTTGGCGCCCTCCATCTGGTTTATTATGTTGGCGATGTTTGGCATTGGGCACCTAACAGATACTGTCTTGATGTTGATTCTCTGGTAGTTGCCACAGGGTCACGATGTGCCGTCAGGTTATGGTACCATGTAGAGGGGAGAGGCTCAGGGGCTGCAGGCTTTTTGGCATATTCCTGCTCGTTCCACGTCCTGGGAAGTTTGTTGGGTGTGGGAGAGTTTTTCTGGGGCCAAACATCTGAGACTATGTGGTTCTGGATGTGGTGCTTTGTGGGTTTAATCAGGTTGTGCTGCAGGTCATCCTTAAATACCTCCAGGAACTCCTGTAGGAGGTGACTTATCTCTTGAACTGGAGTCTGAGTGAGTGGGGCTAAGGTGGCAGGTTATGTAATCACCTTCTGTTTTGCTACGTCCACCAGCATGTTGTGGGGTTTTAGGAAGTCTGCTCCTAAAAGTGAGAATATTACATCTACTGTGATGAATGTCCAGTTGTACTGCTTCCTGCAGAATGACAAATTCATGGTCCGTTTCCCATATATTTTCAGCCGGGCTCTGCTGGCAGTGGACACCTGTAGATTGCTGGGGTTGGACGACCAGAAACTCCGTATTTGATCTTTTGTCTGTTATGAAATAACACGTAGAGTCTTTTTACCTGTACCTGGAAGAAAGACAGCTGAAAGCAGGCACGATTTCTCTTACAAGGCAACTGGTCTGCCAACTACTGATGTTTAGTTTGTTAGGTCACTGCTGCAACCCTTTTGCCTGTTTTTTGACATGCAGCAGTCATTTTCCCATTTTCGGGCTTCATTCCCGACCCTCCAGTGGTAGAAACAAATGCCCTTGAGACGTTGTTCTGTTTTGGGATTGTACTTGGGTTTGTTTTTCATCTGAAGCTCCAGTAGCGGTGTATGGGGGTAGCAGGGCACTTTGGATTGCTGTCCATCTCTGTGTCGGTCTGTTGCTGTGGCTGTGGGGTATTTGCTGCTACAGGCAGTTGTGTAGTCTCAGTCGACTTGTGGGCCAGGTGGACTGCATCAACCATTTTCAAGAACTCATCGAGGTCCATGGTTGATGAGTTGGGGATAGACGTGATTGTTTGGGAGGGTAATTTTGTGAGTAAGACCTCTCTCACAAGGTCCAACATAGTCTCTGGGCGGCCATCTGTGGTAGGGATCATAATTATCAGCCGTGGTTGGTTGTAGACGTGCTACAGTTGCTGGTCTCCACTTGCTGGCCCCATGTTGTCTAGGAACTTCTTTGCTTTAAGGGCAGGCAGCATGCTGAAGGACGACTTTAGTTGGTCCTTCAGTACTTCATACTTCATAAATGGTGGCGGTCATTTGGTCGGCGAGCCATCCCTTAATATGTTCAAAGACATCATCTGGCAGGAACTCGAGGATGGTGTTGTCTTTGTGGGATGTGGAGGAGGTCCTCTTAGACCTGAAGATGGTCTCTAATCTGAAGAACCAGGCCTCTGGGTTGTGGGTTGTGAAAGGTGGCTGGCAGATGCTTGCTGCTGCTGTGGCATTATCGTTGGGTGGGCTGGTGCCAGGCAGTGTCGGTCGTCTTCGAGGTCACCAGTATAACGAGGCAGGAAGTAAGAGGCAAAGTCAAAGTGTATTCTGATTTATTGACACAAAATCCCAGACAGGTCAAGAACTCTTATGAGCGTGAAAGTAGCATCTGGCATTAGTGAGAAACGGGGAGATATCTACATGCAGTCAGATGTGTTTTCTCACACGTGGAAAATGGTTAAAAATTCTATATACAAATTGGAAAGAGAGTTCAGTCTGTATGGATGGAAAGCTTGTAATGTCTGACATGCTTTCGTAATTACAGTTCTAACAATGATATAAAGTAGCTTCTGAAAAATGCGTAAAAGATCATTTGAATCAGGTACCCTGGATCTGTGTTTCTTGAGAGTACTCGGTGTGTCATGTAGATTTTTTGTTTTGCCCTGAGAGTCCAGGTGACCGATCTGCACCTCACACACACACACATTATATATATTATATATATATATATATATATATATATATATATATATATATATATATATATATATATATATATATATATATATATATATATATATATATATATATATATATATATATATATATATATATATATATATATATATATATATATATATATATATATATATATATATATATATATATATATATATATATATATATATATATATATATATATATATATATATATATATATATATATATATATATATATATATATATATATATATATACATATGTATATATATGTATATATATATATATATATATATATATATATATATATATATATATATATATATATATATATATATATATATATATATATATTATAAAGCAGAATAATTGGGAAAGCTTAAAAGCTGATTTCGTCAAGGTACTTGGAAAACTTACGAATTCTATAATGCACCTGCACATTGTGTATGAATTACGAGAGAGAAGAGAAAGGTTGGGATTTAATCAATAACAGCTTTTATTTTTCATTGCTTTACGAACACGGAAATCTTTCGTGATTATTCTATTCCGCCTTTATAATTGTATGAGGATCAACTTATCTATTTAGGTAAAACTTGCACATTTTCTAATGCTGTTATTTAGAATATAACATCCGTAGGCTACCAGTTAATTATCATCTTTTATTTATATTTTTCTAATGTATTTCTATCTGTTTCTCAGTATTCTAGGGCACCTTCAAACAGAAACGTTCTGGAAAGGTAAAAAAAAAAACCTCAACAGAGCTCAAGAAAGCTTAATATGAAGGGAGGAATAAATGTAAGAGATTTGTCCATTGCAGTGGGGACTAGGAGTCTTCTTTTAAATATATTAACAAGTGCAAAGGCGACGACCCATGAAGAGCTCAAGAGAGCTTAAACTCAAGGGAGGAAGAATTGAAGTAGACTTATGTTCTTCCATCTGCTGGACATTTTAAATCAGCTCTTAATCCGAAATAACGTCATTAAAGCAAGCTATGAATAATTTACAGGACTGAAACTCTCGGCGAAATTTTCAACGCTGTATAGATGAAAACTCATTACCATAAGTTCTTAGTATATTTCTAATGTGATATATATATATATATATATATATATATATATATATATATATATATATATATATATATATATATATATATATATATATATATATAAATTTGATCTTACACAATTGTTCTGTGCATTAATACAATTGCTAAGAGGAACTCATTGAAGTTGGATGGTATTTTTAGCAATAATGAGGATTGTTTGTTGATAATGAGGATTATATTAATGGCCTAATATATATATATAACTTTTATATATATATTGAATATATATATATATATATATATATATATATATATATATATATATATATATATATATATATATATATATATATATATATATATACATATATATATATACTGTCAGTATCCACTGTAATTTCATTAATTTAGCTTACTGGTTTAAGTGGATGTTTTTGTAAAGTGTAATTTTGATTAATTATTAGTTCCTCCTCTTAGCTACTCCTCACCGTCATCTATTGTCTGGTTTTTCGTTTACTAATTTTTGTGTTTTCTTCCAAGCCTGCTTGTGTGTCCACAACGAGTCCAGTGGGCTTTCCAGAGGTGTTGTCTGGGAGTGTTGGCCTGGTGAGGGGAGTGTTATCTTGGCCTGCCTTAAGAGTATTTAAATATTTGGATTACTTCAAGATTTTGGATCCCTGCATTCTTATACCCTTCTGCTGTTCTTCAGCGTTATTCTGCTTAAGCCCTCGGCCTCGTAATAGCCTGTGGGTCCTCTCTGTGAGCACGTAAAATACCTGTTATCCATTTTTGTTGATACATCGTGGCCACTATCCCTCTGTTGCAGCCCTGTGGACCTTGTTGAAGTTTGACCCTTCAGTTAACCATAACTTTTGTGGACTTACGGAATCAAGTCATAATCTGATCACGGCTTGATGTGTATCTCCAGACGTGAAGATTAGTGCACTCATCTAAGAGGAGATTAAGCGCTTTAGAGTGTATTTTGTTAGGATATTCTGTCTTTCTGAATAATCTTCTCCTTTCTGGACCCCCTCTCCTTTTGGGTTGAAAGTTTTGTATTCTATCTTAATTAAAGTGTTTGGTTTGGTTATAATTTAAGGGTGTTTTGGTTTTTTCATACATTTATGTTAATTTTCAGGTCTGGGTAATCATTTCTGTCTGTTTTAATTATTGTAATAAAATTATAGTTTTTTTTGCCATCTTTCAATAACCCCCTTGATTTGACTCTCCCACACTTGGAAAATTATCTTGTTGACAGATCTTCTCACATTATAGTGACACTAGTATTTTATAAGGTGAATAAGGTTTTGAAATACTATTAATTAGTTGTGGCCGCGTTGCACCACTGAAGGGCTCTGGTATATATATATATATATATATATATATATATATATATATATATATATATATATATATATATATATATATATATATATATCTTCATTCATTCACCTTCTATACAGAATAGGAGAAGTAAAAGAGCAGCACCTTTAGTTCTTTTAGGTGTTGGCGTGATTGCTGCGATTGGAGCGATGTCCATTGGAAGTTTAGTCAAAGTAGCAGAAGTGCAAAGAGACTTAATAGCTCAGGGGAAACAGTTAAATAAATTGCAAGAAAGTAATGAGAAGTTGAGAAGTGGTTTTGAAACAATGAGACATTCTTTGAATGATTTGTCAGTTACAGTAGAAGGTTTGAAAGAAGATCTTGATGTGACAATAGCACTTCTTACGATCCAACATACTTTTCTTAATATTGAGAAAGAAACTGATTCTCTAAGGACAGAAGTGCAAAGGCATATAAAAGCAATTATTGCTGCAGCAGATGGTCGTGTGTATGGTGATATATTACCTTTAGGATACTTAGAAAATGTTCTAAAGAATTCCGCTCATCTACATGGGGCGAAAGTATTGTTCAAGGGAGGAGATTTGTATTTATATTATAATGTTTTGAGGGTGAGATTGTCTGATCGGGGATTAATAGTATACGTTCCTGTCAGTACAATGAAGCCTTTTCTTAGTTTTATTATTAGACCTTTTCCGAGTGCTTTTAGAGACTTAGTAGTGACATGGGATGGATTAGAGACCATGTTCATTTTGGGAGATCAATATCAAGGTTCGGGAGTTGATTATAAGACAGGTTGTACCTTGGTTAGGGAGAAGTATGTGTGTGACAGTAATGTTTTCCAGTTGCAAGTTGTATCTGTGGGTGGTTGTGAATTATCATTAGTTCATAGACAGACTCCGACAGAATGCAACTTTATACGGTTTCCACATGAATACCACATGATCACCACCAGAACTCTTACTGCCATTTACTGCAAAGAATGCCCTGTTACGACGGTGTGCCGAGGTAACAAGTCGACGTCCTTCAATCTTCAAGGATCCAAGCTGTTTGACGCTTCTTGCAGAGTATTGTCCACAGACTTTCTTGTACTTAGCCGTGCTGTGTTCAACAGTTCCGAGAAGATATTCATGCGTCATATGCATAATGATCATGATGTAGTTCCAGTACCTTCAACAGGGTGCCGATAACTGTTCCACCGTTGAAGAAGACGATGACCGTTGTTGGTCAGTATCAGCAATATTTTATGCCATCCATCTTGGTAGTTCTAGTGGCTATTTTACTGATAATTCTTGTTGTGGGAGTAGTCAAGCTTATTTGTGCTTGTAAGACTAAATGCAAGGGCTCTAAGAAAATGACCCCAGTGACTTTGCAAGTACGTCATGAGAGCAGTACTTAAAACTGCAGTTCAGTAGACATTGGTAATTAAGCATAGTTCTATTTGTTATGTTTTATACATATGCTTTTGTTTTAGTTTGCCATTAGGAGAGCGAGACGCTCTTATGGGGTGGCCGAGCACTATTTCAGAAAAATACGGCCACTTTAACATTACTGTGTTATATAGTGTGATGGAAGAGAGTTAGCTGTAAGATGGAACTGGGGCAA
Organism: Macrobrachium rosenbergii; assembly: GCF_040412425.1. Classification (NCBI taxonomy): domain Eukaryota; kingdom Metazoa; phylum Arthropoda; class Malacostraca; order Decapoda; family Palaemonidae; genus Macrobrachium; species Macrobrachium rosenbergii. The sequence continues at coordinate 43,858,729 of NC_089784.1, forward strand.
GCCGTCAGTTGCAGAATCGTTGTACTCAGCAAATACTTCGTTACATCTGCAGTTAATTTGATGAGTTCGTATGTGAGAAATCTAGATTTTGTGTCTAATTCAGCCCAAAAATTAGTCCGATCGTTCATTAGCGGAGCTGAGAGCGGTATCGTCAAGACATTATCTTTGATTGTTGCAATCTCTTAGATTTGGCAGAATAAGGTACAGTTCAGACTCTTCGTTTTTCCTGTGTGAATTGTGGACTTATGTTTTTTACCATGTTTCAAGACATTTTTGAACTTGTGTGGGAAGTGGACGTAGCCTTTTACCATTTCAATATTCTATTTTATTGTGTTCTATTTACCAGTATGCTATTTACTCATGCATTTTAGACTTTTTATTATTATGTTTTGCACTTGCATATTTTTGGGAGATTA
>NC_089784.1:43866644-43921644 GCF_040412425.1 Macrobrachium rosenbergii
ATATATATATATATATATATATATATATATATATATATATATATATATATATATATATATATATATATATATATATATATATATATATATATATATATATATATATATATATATATATATATATATATATATATATATATATATATATATATATATATATATATCTTCTTCTTCTTTTTTAACGTAGTTTTTCCCAATTTTGTATGGGGTAAGCACGATGCCTTCTTTGAAGGACTTTTGATTTGGCTTTGGGGTAGACCGTAGTCTCGATCGGCTGCCCTGCCTGACATCGCTTGGACCCTGGTAGCGTATGTTACACAGTATCATACCAGACCCAACGCCCTTTCTTCCCAGCAGCGAGAAGTTGCGCGGGTAGGTCGAGAGTTTGAGACGTGTGAGGTGTTTGTTATGTTTTTAGAAGATGTTGTAGTGGCTTTGTTTTTGTGTGTGTATTTTAGTCTGTTACACCCATTTGCTTTTTAAGCAAACCTATCCATTGATTACATACATAATCCCGGGGTGTCTACACGGACATCAAAGTGTCCGCCTATCTGATCAGTCGGCTGTGGATTTGAACCCGCGCCACAGACCTCTCTGAAGTCCGAAGCTGCTGCTGTAACCGACTGTGCAATTGAGGCTCATATATATATATATATATATATATATATATATATATATATATATATATATATATATATATATATATATATATATATATATATATATATATATATATATATATATATATATATATATATATATATATGATCATGAAGCTACAAATATCGCTTAATATCAAATCCACGCCACCTCGGGAATATCCCTGATGGGGAATTATCACCGAAGGTTAGCGTCGACTGGATTCGCTGGATGCGCGTCTGTGTGTCGTGGGATCGAGACTCGGCAGTGCCCGTCCATTTATCACTTATAAATTCCCCTTCGGTGATAATTCCCCATCGGGGATATTCCCGAGGTAGCGTGAATTTGAGGTGGTTGGATATCGTCTCCAAACGCAAAACACCTGAGTTCGACTGGTGAGATGATGGGAGATGTTATTCACTTATACCTCTCTTGTGGCCGACTGCGTTAGTGTGTCACTGTAGTCCTGATTCCTTGTCCGTCGCTGGTTCGACCCCACGGGACGGTGGACTTATTATCAACTAAAAATTCCCCTTCGGTAACATATATGAAAATATATTATTTCCGAGGTAGAGTGAATTGGATATTAAAGGACGTTTGTAGCTTTCTGATTGGGTATGAATCACGGTGATGTGATAAATAGTCATAATATGGCTACGTGCGACAAACGCACTACACGGTCAACATGGCAGAGGTGGGTGGATATCGTCTCCAAACGCAAAACACCTGAGTTCGACGGGTGAGATGATGTGAGATGTTATTCACTTATACCTCTCTTGTGGCCGACTGCGTTAGTGTGTCACTGTAGTCCTGATTCCTCGTCCGTCGCTGGTTCGACCCCACGGGACGGTGGACTTATTATCAACTAAAAAATTCCCCTTCGGTAACATATATGAAAATATATTATTTCCGAGGAAGAGTGAATTGGATATTAAAGGATGTTTGTAGCTTTCTGATTGTATATGAATCACGGTGATGTGATAAATAGTCATAATATGGCTACGTGCGACAAACGCACTACACGGTCAACATGGCAGAGGTGGGTGGATATCGTCTCCAAACGCAAAACACCTGAGTTCGACGGGTATGATGATGGGAGATGTTATTCACTTATACCTCTCTTGTGGCCGACTGCGTTAGTGTGTCACTGTAGTCCTGATTCCTCGTCATTTGCTGGTTCGACCCACGGGACGGTGGACTTATTATCAACTAAAAAATTCCTTCGGTAACATATATGAAAATATATTATTTCCGAGGTAGAGTGAATGGATATTAAAGGGACGTTTGTAGCTTTCTGATTGAATATGAATCACAGTGATGTGATAAATAGTCATAATATGGCTACATCGACGACAAACGCATCTACACGGTCAACATGGCAGAGGTGGGTGGATATCGTCTCCAAGCATAAAAACACCTGAGTTCGACGGGTGAGATGATGTGAGATGTTATTCACTTATACCTCTCTTGTGGCCGACTGCATTAGTGTGTCACTGTAGTCCTGATTCCTCGTCCGTCTCTGGTTCGACCCCACGGGACGGTGGACTTATTATCAACTAAAATTTCCCCTTCGGTAACATATATGAAAATATATTATTTCGAGGTAGAGTGAATTGGATATTGAAGGACGTTTGTAGCTTTCTGATTGTATATGAATCACGGTGATGTGATAAATAGTCATAATATGGCTTCGCATACGACAAACGCACTACACGGTCAACATGGCAGAGGTGGGTGGATATCGTCTCCAAACGCAAAACACCTGAGTTCGACGGGTGAGATGATGGGAGATGTTATTCACTCATACCTCTCTTGTGGCCGACTGCATTAGTGTGTCACTGTAGTCCTGATTCCTCGTCCGTCGCTGGTTCGACCCCACAGGACGGTGGACTTATTATCAACTAAAAAAATTCCCCTTGGTAACATATATGAAAATATATTATTTCCGAGGTAGAGTGAATTGGATATTAAAGGACGTTTGTAGCTTTCTGATTATATTATATATATATATATATATATATATATATATATATATATATATATATATATATATATATATATATATATATATATATATATATATATATATATATATATATATATATAGTTTCATGATATCAATACGAGGCTTCCCAAACTGATAATGGATGTAGGCAGAAAATCTAAAAGAAAAGGCAAAAGTGATTTTATGTATCTCCCAGTCAATAATTAAAAGCCATTACCGATGATTTGAACTTATTATAACCGGTGTGATATTTGGAGTGGTTTGCAGAATAGACTTGCATTATACATGTGCCTTAAAAATTCATGATGATTTACCACGTAACTGCTCAGTTTAAAGTAATTACTTTTCACTGCATAAGAATATGAAGGTTATTTAGATTTGTGCATGTGAAATAAATAAATAAATATATATATATATATATATAGTATATATATATATATATATATATATATATATATATATATATATATATATATATATATATATATATATATATATATATATATATATATATATACACACACACACACACACACACACACACACATATATATATATATATATATATATATATATATATATATATATATATATATATATATATATATACATATATACACACACACATATAGTTCAAAAAAATTAGCTGAATCCACTGATGGTAGAAAATTAAAACTGTTTTAATTGAAAATCATCAAAGTTTCCTTTGAAGTTATTACATTTGCTTTTATTTGGTTATCCTTTTTGTTATCTAACTGTTTTTAAATTATTCACCTCGACTCTTAACTACTCGTGCATTTTACATTTTTGTTCATTACCATCTTGACTGATTATATTTGAAACTTCATTTCCCAGTTCATGACTTCAGCTATTTAAATGTAAGTTAAAAGAACCTTTGACTTTCCTCCCTTCCGGTTTATCTGGGAGTTCAGTTTTTTCTGCACACACACACACCATATGTATATATATGTATATATATATATATATATATATATATATATATATATATATATATATATATATATATATATATATACATACATATATACATACATACATACATACATACATATATATAAATTTCTGACTCACATCGGGATCGAACCCAGGTCTTTCAATTGAAAGTCTAAAAGAAGTTGGGACCTGAGAACAACTGCACCCAAGGAATTACCTGGGCAAGGTAACTGCTTGCATACCAGCGAGTTTTCTTCAACTTCCCGACTCATCAATGACCCAGTTGACAGCATTTTGATCGAATTATCCCTTTTGAGTGAATAAGATAGAAATAATCAACACACAATCACGTGTGGAACAGAAATAAATTAATTTATTTCTGTTCCACGCGTGATTGTGTTGATTATATATATATATATATATATATATATATATATATATATATATATATATATATATATATATATATATATATATATATATATATATATATATATATATATATATATATATATATATGTCTGTGTGTGTGTGTGTGTGTGTGTATGTGTGTGTGTGTGTGTGTGTGTGTGTGTGTGTGAGTGTGTGTGTGCGTGTGTGTGTTTGTGTGTGGTTGTGTGTGTGTAAAACTGAAACACCTGGATGAAAGATTTTCGGTTATAAGGTCAAAAGCAAGCCGCTGCATCCGATATCTTAGGGCTCTACCAATGAACACCAATAAAAAAAAAATTAATTTTGTTATATCTTATGTGACATGATTAATTCATGTCTCAATAAAGGGTGTTAAGAGCACACGCTCATTAATCCTGTCATAGAAAGCAAAGAATATGAAAATTAAAATTAGAATGACAAGGTGTTGTTTGCGCATTTAGATGCCATGTTGTCGAAATTAACGTGTTTTGAGAGAATAGAAACGAAGGAATATGAACAATTTCATCCAACTGAAAATATCAAATTTCATGTCATCCACTTGCTTTGTCGTGCGGATCAATCAAATAAACATTGTTCTTGCCTTTCATAATTGTCAAACGGCCTCCACACTTCCCATAGATTGTAATTCGTATCCCCAGTCCGGGCATCAGCCTCAACCGCTGACAACCTCCTTTGAAAAGGGACATTTGCAACCATTCTTACTGTGTGATGTCTGCCTGGCACATCTGAATCTTACTGACACGATTGATGCCTTCTCATACTGTACAACTCCGATTTGATCTCATTTCCATATGAAAGCGAGGCGCAAAAAAGATATGTCCTTTAAATACTGTACATTTGCGCGTTCATATGGGTGCGCTGAATACGACTGAACCGATTCATTGAATGGAGCGTACATTTATGTCCTCTAACCCTGTGTCCATTTTGATGTATCCGTTTTCCATTGTGGTGACAAGTGTTTTCCTGTTTTTCATTGTATTCGTGTTTTATTTGCTGACTTGGACTGTTGTCGATACATTTCGTCTAGGCAGGAATGGGAGACAGTTAAAGCGAACTTAGTGTAAATGTGAGGTAGAATCTTTTATGACCTTGTTGTAGTTTTTTTTAGCCTATTGTACACTAATAACTTCTTTTTAGCAGCAATTTTGATATCTCTCCTTTAATGGACGATTCATCTTTTTTTTGTATCAGCTTCAATAAATAAATGACAAGACGAGCAAGTGAATTTTCAACAAGTGACGGTAAGCGTTTGGTTTCACAATAAAACTAAATAATCTTAACCGACTCCACAAAGAAAAAGTTCATAAATTGGAATTTTAACTGTCGTGTCATTAGCGAAAATCTGAAGAGAGAAAGCCTGCAGTTAATCTTTTTATATAACAGTTAACAGGGGTTCAAATAAACCCCAAAGAAAAGTGTTACTCATTCTATCTTATGTGATAGAAAATGATTCCTGATATCGTTTATCTTCATGTGGAGACCCCGTACAAAAAGGAGAATAACATTTATAATTATTGCAACGAAGCAAAATGATTTATGATCTCTTATATTGTTATCTTTCGCGAATTGAAACCAATGAAGATAAGGCTTCTTCAGTCTTCTATAAATAAAAGCGCCGCCTTCCACAGTTGTTTTTTCTTAGATAAATCATTACAGCAAATGACAACCTTTCGTGTCCTTCTTTTAATATATCAGATTATATTCAAGGACTTTCTATGTTGTTCATAGGACGCAGGCGAAGTTATCTACAACGTCTTCCGTGAAGAAACGATTCTGGAATAGAATGTTTTCTTATAAGCTTCCAAGACCACTATATTTGATTTAAAGGATTTGTTCAACCTTCAGAGGGTGCGAACGTTTGATAATCTTATTCGACGACTCAGTTTTGATTTTTTTAGGGACAACAGTTCCCCCGTTTAGCATTTCTCTAATAAGTGTCGATACCGTATCGAGTGGAGATTCTGATACAACTAACATTTTTGCTTTATAAACTGCAATACTGTGCAAAACAATTTGGATTTTAAAATAGCATCATGGAAAGACCAAATAATAATAAAAAAAGTAACTTATACAAAATATCAAATGGACAAAATGATTGGACATCAGGCCGTCCCATTAAGGGTATTATATAAGCTTGTTTTTGTAACGATCCAATTCCGTCGCAGAATCGATGAAAAAAAAATGTATTTGGAATTTATTTCCTGTTGCAGCAAATGTCCTATAATGCACAGTATACGTATCTCACAAATCTAAAATTCACAAAGCTCACTCAAAAGACGATATAAATGTGGCGTTCTGTCTAAAAAGACAGAAACTAGACAAATACGGCGTCGATGTACATAACAGAATTGGGTAATTGAAAATATAGTATTTTGTAAGTTGACAGGTATTTACGTTGCATGCGGTAAGAAGAAGAAAGATGGAAATCACCATATCCGGATAAACAATACCGAGGTCACATCAGCTTATCCTATAAAACTGCCCCCCCCTCTTCCCCAAAAAAGCAATTGCTGTGTATCAGGTCCTCACTTTCGCTACTACTAGGCAATAAGATCGCCCATACAACTTCTGATTCATCCAAATAGTTTTTGGTAGTAAGTCTTAGAAATCATATTCTTTGATCAGCGACATATATGCTGCGATAGTTAATCTAAAGGTATTTGAACATCTTTGTGCTGGCTTGATTTCAGTGGATTTTAAATACGACTCAGCCGTCCTCTGTCCAAATATGAAAAACTGAAGGACTGGCTACGAACTATTATCCCTGAATATTCGAAAGATGAGTTTTTGCAATGGTAATCATCTTTTACATTTAAAATTGTTATCACCATGTTGCTATGATGAGATCTAATAGAAATCCCATTCATTTTCAAAATTGAAAATTTGTGTATTGACAGAACTCTAAAGTAAGCTTATACTTTTACCATTTTTTTAAAGAATTATCATAGGATTTCATTTGTCCAGCTGCCTCAAGCAGCAAACCCGAGCTGAATACCCAAAGCAGTTATTACAGAACAATTTCGCATGTTTCCAAATTCAGTAAAATCCAAGACATTAGAGGAGCATAGCTACTACTGGGAATTTTTTTTTTTTTATCTTACAATGAAAGCAAGAAAAAGGAATGACTTAAACCAGTCTACGATATGCCCAGGAATTGTGTTTGCGAAGTACCAACGACCATGAGATTTTAATTGGAAGTTTTGATATTCACGCCAGTTTTTTCTCTCTGATGCTTGCAAAATTATTTTCCAGTGAATTTACCCTTCCTGGTTTGGGCAAAAATACATTCAGAATATTTCTGAGTTGAATGTAGTCTTCAGACAACAGTCCTGAAGTAGATTTTGGACTTACTCCCAGGTCTCTTCTAACGTAGGAAAAAACTTGAAAGGGTATTTTCTTAACTGGCGAATGCTGAAGAAATATGAAACATCCCGTAAACGAGGAAAAAGTGTTTGTCTCTGTGGTTCCTCATACAGTTTCTTTTAAATGAAAAGGTTAGTCACGCTGCAAAGTAAAGTTTAATCTTTTAATTGCGACTGTACAGCATATTTCATAATTTTCCATGTCACAAGTTAACACAGTTTGTCGGGCCTTTTGAAGATCGTCTGTTTCATTGAAATATTCTTTGGGTCTTCTGTAATTCAATCAACATTTATAAGTTTATATTCGAAGTTATAAATGAACAAAGTCCAATGGGTAAGTCTGCTGTAGGCAATCACTTAAGATTCAAAAGAAGTCAGTCACATCCCTTTCTCCTTTAGTGTGGAGCTTGACTCCGCTATAGCTGCTTGCTCCCTTAACACATTTAGCTTCAGATAGATAACAACTTGTCAAACACTATATCTTTTTCATGATTGTTTTATTATAACTAATGGCAGTAAAAGAGGTTTCGAAATGTTAACCATGGCTGGTAATCTGATGTTATTCGTTTTCTACCAGCATTAAAATTAAGTTGTAATGGCAGCCTAAATAAAATCGAGCCACGCTCATGGAAGACAAGCAAGGTAAAATAATGTAGTATGTGAATCATGTGCTATGATTTTGTGTGAGACCTTCGTAACACATTAGCAAATTTTATATGTCTATTTTTGTTTCAATCTAAAGAGCATGTTCATGGCTCGAGATCCGTCATTACATTTAGCTTAGAAGGAAAGAACCAATTACCGCACATCTTCATAATCTATGCATGTTACATGACTAGCGCAGTCTTGAATATTCTATTAATTTTATATTTTCAGAGCTGAAAGGGGTAGAATTCTTAACTGAGCTGGAATTCGGAATTTGATTTCTTTTTATAGAGTAAGATAAAATCAGTTCGTAATGACATTCCTCTGTATGTCACCCTATACTGTAGATTGTCAAAAAGCTTTTCAACTGCGCGTCAGATAATTTATGCCCACTACTAATTTCCATATTGTTCGGTCTCTCTCTCTTTTTATTTAATTCCCATATCTCTTTTGGTCTCTATTCAACACTTTTTTAGGTATATATATATATATATATATATATATTTATATATATATATATTCATATATATATATATATATATATATATATATATATATATATATATATATGTGTGTGTATTGTGTGTGTGTGTGTATATGTATGTATGTATGTATATATATGTATGTATATATATATATATATATATATATATATATATATATATATATATATATATATATATATATATATATATATATATATATATATATATATATATATGTCTGTTTGTTCGTGTGCATGGGTGTGTGGCTGTGTATTTGCATTTTGCATTTATGACTACAAAAGTTTTTTTAAATTTGTAATTATGCCCTATCTAATCATGAGAGCATTAGAAAGAATAAACATACACGAAGTTGTTCATGTATTTTAAGGAGGTCTAATTAATAACCTTCTACAGAATAAGAAATACTAAGATGAATATAAATAATGACACTTCCAAGTACAATAAATAAAAAAATATATTTTCAGTTAAGGATATTCAGATCTTTTCGCTGGTTGGTACTAAGTGAATTCGTTCAATAGACGAAAGCATTAGTGACCCTGGTAGTTGTGACACCAGATAACTTGCTGTACTCCAGTCGTTTATTAGACATGATATTTTGAACACATAGAAAAGACTAGAACTTTAAAATGTAGGAACCAGATTTGAAGGTCATAATAAAAAGTTTCTCCTTGAAGTGCACGGAAAATTAAGACCCGTGATTAAACAGTATTGACTTTTAGAATTCACCTAATCAGTCAGCCGAGACCTCGAGACTCCAGTTGTGGAACAACCTGCATTTAATTGTCATCAGAAGGAGCAAAATCAGTTTTTCTACAGTTATTACAAAATTAAGTACCGCATTCCTCTGCCTCCTCTTAACTTCTTTAAAGAAACCTAGATCGAAGACAAATGGTTGGTTCGCATATAAAATAAAATTATTCTCTCCCCATCATTTCTCTCTCTCTCTCTCTCTCTCTCTCTCTCTCTCTCTCTCTCTCTCTCTCTCTTATGAGGTATCTGAAAAATGTGAAAAGCGTAGCAAAAGCGCCAATTAGTACCTATTCACTTAACGCAGCTGCTTCTCTTGAAAAATATAACCAGAGTTTTTTGAAGTGGAAAAAATCTTAATGCTTCCTCTGATTAAATACTTCTTCTATAATTAAAAGAAAATATTTATTGATCATGTGTTATGTTCGTGTTTTGTTCGTCTTAACTGAAAGATCGATATATACCACCGAAAAAAAATTAAAAAGTTATTATTTTTGTTTTAAACTTTCTTATTCCAAAATGTTACCAATCATATTTTCATGTGTAGTTTCTTCTTGAAGGCTGTAGTTTCGATTTGTAGTAATACACATGAGTGTTGCAAGAAACGGATCTTACACCTACACACACACACACACAACACACACACACAAACACACACACACACACACACCACATATATATATATATATATATATATATTGTCAATGAAGTGATCACACCTGGTTATTATACAAATACAATAATATACTCCAAAGTTACTCCCACATTGACCAGATAATTTGAAACCTCATAACAAATAGTATTGACTGAATCACTAAAGGTACAATGATCCCATAATCCATTTATCACTTGAGAAATTCAATGCAAATTTATCAAGTTGGGGATGAGGCTACAATTATTGGTTATATCCAAACTAGTGGAACTGAGTATCACTTCAATAAACACTATCTGCCTCTCTGGTTCTATTTTACCTAGATAAGTCTCAGGTGAACAAACAATTACATCACTTACCTTGTACACATTCAATAATGTCTCTAATTACTGGTGGTCAAAATGAAACGCTGTGTTTTAAAAGACTTTAAACAAACAGGTTTATTTCTAAGTTCAATAGTTATATACAAAGTTCACAATCTCAAAATATTCACTTTAATTGACAACAGTAAGATTTAAGTATTTCTTAATCAAGTTTAATTCATAAAACTTTAATGTATTAAGAAAGCAATTTAGTTAGGTAAGATTCAAACTATTAACTATCACCAAGTGCCAAGTATATACCTGATTAACTAACACAAACATTCACCAAAATATTACTGACTGGAATCCACATAAACATTCTCCAAATCTCAACAAGAAGTAGGCACTAACAAAATGTTAAGAAACCACCAGCAAAACACAGTAATTATAAAATTATAAATAATATGATAGCACAGACATAAAAGAATGCAATATGCAAAAAGGGAAATATACCAACCACCAAAAATGTACTTAAAGATTATATCAGTCTTTCACAAGAACACTTCTCTTTTAAAAAAAAAGTTAAACCTACATCTTCTAAGACTTTCATAGACAACACTGCCAAGTCACTAAGACTTATTCAAAATAATACAATTCTTTACCTAGAATAAATATCACTTAACTCTCTAACATTACAAAACTCAGTAATTCTACATTACCTTTGTAATTATTACACCATTACACATTTTCCATAATACTTACACTGTAATATTCCTGACCACCAAAATTAACACACTTGGGTGGGGAGTTTCTAACAGATGCATAAAACAGTAACCCTTCAGTATCCTTATATATATAATGGGATTACTGAGAGACAGAGAGTAGAGAGAGAGAGAGAGAGAGAGAGAGATGTTTATCCTAGGACCCTTTGACTGACTGACTGTCTTTGGAACAGCACTGCACTTAACACTCCAACAAGCCCTTCCAGAATACATGATACATAGAGTATACATACATCATACATAAGTATACATGTGTATGAATACATACATGGCTGAGCTTCGAGTGCCTTATCTATAACTAACATTTCCTGGGACACTCAATCCATCTGAACAAACAGAAGGAAGTGCTTTTAGACCCAAAATTGGTTGACTGACAGCATGTCAACTTCAAGTACCTCTCACACTCTTTCCCTCTTTTCCAGATTATGAAAAAGAATAAGCACAGACACAGCTAATAAATATAGGTCAGACATACATGATGAATGTATAATAGAGAACTCGCAGATTTGCTGACAGCTCATCACGATAATATAAGAGGGGTCTTTTTGCCTAAACGCAAGTTACTGGACACCTGTGTAAATATGGAAGCGATAAGATCTTACCCCCTCTCTCTTTGGCAGCACTAAAAATATGCTAGGAATTCGTCGTTCATAATACAATTCCAAATATTAAACAAATGGAAAAATATCTAAGAAATTGTAAGATTACATGATACAATTTATCTGTAAGAAAAAGACACCTTTAAAAATCACATCTTCACAATGAATGACGAATATGCAAAGCAAACATCAAAATTTTCTACAGAGACATATAAACACTTATAAAATTGTTATATATATTATAACACCTTATAATATTCCTTCCCCCAAAAGATGAATTATCTCGGTTTCGAATCCACTGATTCGGCACGGGATAAATAATCTGCAATGATATTATCTTTCAACTTTATATGCTTTACCTTTACATTGTACAGTTGAAAACACAAAGATTAAAGGATTCTTCATCTTATTGATAAAATGTTATAGGATTGTGGTCAGATAACACTAAAATTTCTTCAATATTGGGTTGTTCATATATTTCAAACTTTTTCAAGGCTGTAATTAATGCCAATCTCTCCTTTTCAATTGTAGAATAATTCTTCTGATGTTTCTTCAGCTTTGATGACATGAAGCACACAGGATGCATAATTTGATATTCATCTTCCTGAAGAAGAACAGCTCCAATTCCGCTATCAGATGCGTCAACTTGTAACAAAAACTTTTTATTGAAGCCTGGAGCCTGCAGCACTGGTTTCGAAGTCAAAATAGTTTTAACTTTCTCAAAAGACTCTTGACATTCTAGGGTCCAAACAAACTTGATAAAATCTAGCCATGCCCAAAAATCTTTGTAGTTGTTTTTTGGTAGTAGGAGGAGCAGCTTTACGGATACCCTCAAGACGCTAGTGTCAAGAGGAGTGAGAATGCCTTTTCCAACTTCGAACCCTAGATACTGAACAACAGGTTGCTTTCCGAGTTCACTATTCTGCACGTTGACTGTCAATCTTGTTTTGTAGCGTTTCTCAAGACCTTCCTTTAAAATCCTTAAATGTTCTTCCCAAGTATTGGAAAAATCACAATATTGTCGGGCGTATACACCCACTACTTCGATTGATCCTAGTAGTTGATCCATCACTCGCAGAAAGCGAGGCATCTATCAGTCCAAATGGTAAAACAGTACAGATATAGTCCAAAAGTAGTGATGAAAGCTGACAGCAATTTGGCATCCTCATCTAGGGAATTTGATAACATCCCTTAGTAAATCTATTTTGAAACAAACTTACTTGCCCAATAATATCAAGTAATTGATCAATAAGAGGTAAGGGATAATTATCAGCTACACTGATGAAATTCGATTTCCTATAATTAGTACACATCCTAAACGAGCCATCTGGTTTCTTCACTAACACACAAGGGGAACTGTAATGACTTGAACTGGGTTCTGCCAATCCGTGCTGCAACAAATAATCAACTTCCTTTTACAAAACATCTCGATGAAAGGGTGATACACGATGTTTCTTTGGTTTGAATGGTTTAGCATCTTTTCTGGATCTTAATCTCATGCTTTGTCAAGTCGGTACACTTTGGTATGTCTGTAAAATTTTCAGGGAAATTTTGGATCATGTCAGTTAATTTTGCTTTGTTCAACACTCGTGATGTTTTAGTTTGCTTTCTTAATTTTCAATAATGAGGAATTGTCTATCTTATTTTCAGCTCCCAACTCAAAACTACTCATCTTCCTCTGTATATGAAGGTTTAATATAGACATAACCTCAGTTGTAGTTTCTGAAAAGTAGGTTTCAAAGATTTATATGTACTTTCCTCTGTCGTTTTCTTTCTCCCTGGTGTTTCAATCACATAAGTTCGATCACTTAACTTTTCTGTTATCCTATAAGTAATTCCTTGAAACTTATTTGTAAGGGGGAAACATTTTCACCGCTAAGAACACTAGAACTTGCTGTCCAACACTAAAGCTTCTAATCAGTCTTAGCATCATATTCTCTTTTCATTTTCTCTTGGTTTGTCTTCAAATTTTCTAAAGAGAATTTTCAAATTTCTTCTAACCTTTCCCCTCAAGTTCTCACATATTCTCCTGACTTCCTCTGATTTTCTTCCCAGTTCTTTGCAAGATTTTTCAACGGATGTCCTACCGTCTCGACCGAAAATCATTTCATTTGGCGAACATCCCATACTTTCTTGATAAGCATTTCTTACCTCAAATAACATTAAGGGTAAACCAACATCCCATTCTCTTCTGACTCATTACAGTATTTGGCTAATATACTTTTCAAAGTTTGGTGAAATCTTTCAAAGTCTGAGTCTCTAAGATAAGTGGTAGATAACTGTTGTTTCAATTCCTAGCAAAATTCGAAAATATCCTTGTAATAATTTTGAGGTAAAGTTCGTTCCTCTATCGCTCTGTACAATTTATGGAATTCCAAACTTGGAGAAAAATTCACCAACCCAGTAGTTAAATCACCTTGCAATCTATATTCCATAGGAATTGGCTCTAGATACCTTGTTACGACACATTAACGTCAACAGATATTCATGTGTCCTTTCTTCTTTGTTTTCGGAAGCGGACCAACCACATCTATTATTACCTTGCAAAGGGTTCTCCTAAGTTCTATGGGTTGTAGTGGAGCTGGAATAGTTTCATCTGGTTTTCCATGCTATTTGGCATGTATGACACTCCCTGCAAAATTTGCTGACAACCTTGTGTAGTCCAGACCAAAAGAAATACTTCATAACCTTCTCAACAGTCTTCCTGATTCCAATATGTCCAGCCTCGTGTGCTACTGCTACCATCTGCTCCCTCAATAGATATGGAATTAAAATTTGATGATATTCATCTATCTACATTTCCTGGTATATCTTCCACAGGTCTATGCTTCCGCTAGCAATCCATCCCCTTAGATAATAACAGGTAGAAGTTTGTTGCATTTCCTCTGGTTCAACAAACTTGAAGAACAGTTCAGCTAAACATTGTATCCCTCTGCAATTCCACTAATTTTTCTAGTCACTTGACCAACTTCAAAGGTTGAGCGTTCAATATCTGTTAGCTTTGCTTCAGTAATTTCACTACTGTCTTCAGGAAACATTTGACTACTCGAGTCTCTTTACTAATAATAGGATTTTCCTCTTCTGCAAGAATCTCTTCAGTACTGACTTTAGGGGAAGCTTCACTTTCCCGGAACAGCTCTTCTAAGCTTAAAGATCCTTCTGGTGCAGGTAAATCTTCAGTTTCTTCATTTTTATGCTTAGTTCTCTTCATGCTCCTGGTAGTTACACAACTTGGAAATAGGTGGGGGTTTTTCTTCTCTAATTCTGTTGTAGGACTAATCCTTAATGGTTTGTCTGTCACTACAGGACAAGGAACGAAGGGAACACCACCAACTTCATTACCTAGTAAAACATGCACAATTTCAACAGCTAGTGAGTCCTTTACTGCAAATTCAATGTTAAATTTTCTGTCACTAATTCATATGACAAATGCAAGCGGCATATAGGAGTTATTTCCTCTCCTCCTATACCTTTTAAAATAACTGGACCCTCCGGTGAGATTTTTCCAACTGCAGGTGAGCACCCGAATTACCACACTGTGATTACTTCCTGTATCATGTAATATCTTCCACTGGTACCCGTACACTCAAAGAGGGGGTTGTCGCATACCTTCATAGATATATGGCTTAAAAGCCTCCTCTACTGTTCTCAGCCACTCACTACTGGAATTTGCAATACCACTGGCTGCTAAACACTCTTGCTTGCCTGATTTCATTTTTCCTACATTGTTCCTCGTAGTTGGCTTTATCTGGTTAGCTCTTGTCGCCCTTCGTCCAGCTGGCTTAGTCTGCTGGTACACTTTATAGCAGTCTCGACTATAATGTCCTAGCTCTCTTCCACATTTGTGGCAACAACAACATTAGTTTTCTGCACTTGTTCCTATAACAGACTAGAAGGGGTGGGTTTCAGCATTCCCACTGCTGTGGGGCATATCCTGGCTTTGTACTGGTATAATTATTAGAGGGGTTTCACAGCACTGTTCTTAAAATTGGACGGAGACTTATAACTCAGAATTGTTGGTTCTGGTACTCAAGCATTATAATTCTTTTTGCTGGAAATTATACTGCAACTCTGCTCAAAGTAGCAGCTTTATCAAGTTTTTTAACCTCTCTCTCAAATAAGCTCTTATATGTTCAGGAATTCCTCTTAGATATTGCTCTAAGACCACTAATTTTCCAAGTTCATCCCATTGACTTAATCTCAGCTGCCTCCAGGCATCGTTTAAAACATCTCCTACTTTATAGGTACAATCCAAGAAAGTCATCTTGTCGTCCTCTTCAAAGATCTGAATCTTTCATTGTAATATTCAGGGGTTATCTGGTAAACTCCAGAAGACATTGTGTTTGAGTACCTGGTACTTCTTTACACTGATCAGCTGATATTTCTAAGTAGACACTTCTTCCTTTGCCAATGAGAAATACTCTGTAACAAAATTGACCATTTATCCTCAGGTTATCCTTATTACCTGAAGCCACTTTTTCAAAGTGATCAAAAAACTCATCTGGAGCTTTTCTGTAAATTTTGGAATTAACTTCTGGTATTGTTAAGTACCAAACACAGGGTCTGTGTTATATTGGATATAGTTATATGGGTTTACAGGCAGTAAGGATCAAGCTCTGATTAACTCCAACCCCCTTTCATGCTTTGCCTTTTCTCTTTCTTCTTCTTCTCGCCTCCTTACTCTATCTCTTTCTTCTTCTTCTCGCCTCCTTGCTTTATCTCTTTCTGTCCCTTTATCTCTTTCTTCTTTTTATTAACCTGTATCTGCAGCCTATGCAAGTTTTCTTCTGACTCAACAATAACTTCAGTCTATCCCAAAATTCTTCTGAGTCTAAACTCCCAAGTTCTGCCTGTACATCACTGTCTCTCATTCTCTGCCTTGCCTTATTTGCACTCCCATCTCAACAGCATTCAACAATTCATATGCCTCCCTTAACTCTCCATCTACTTTACCAGAGCTTATTAATGCTTTGATTGCGACACACTTAACTTGTGCCTCACTCATATCAAAAGTAACATTAGACCCACATGTTATTGCTAAGAGAGTCCACTGTCCCTTAGTCAAGTGAGATTTAGATAACTTTCTGATGGTTGGAGCTGCCAGAAATTCCTGAACTTCAAACCGAGCCATTTTTTCTAGTTTACTCAACAAGAAGGGTTTACAATCTACTTCAAGCAAATTATATGGTTACTCACCTACCAAAAATATATCCTAACACCACCAGTATAAATCATAAACCAGAGGATATTCTGTTCAGTTCTCCTAGACGATGGGCACCAATTAATTTAATTTCCTAATCATTCAATTTCCTGACGATGTGCACCAAATCATTTAATTTCCCTGGTCTGGCCAACAAATCTTTTGTCACAAAGTGATCAAGCACCTGGTTATTACACAAATAATAATAATGCTAAAAAGTTACCTCACATCGACCAGATACTTGAAACCTCATAACAAAGAGTATTGACTGAATCCCATAAACTTACTTATCACTTGAGAAATTCAATGTAACTTATCAAGCAGATGAGGCAAACAATTATTGGGTTATATCCAGACTAGGGGAAAATGGGTATCACTTCAATAAACACTATCTGTCTCTGGTTCTATTTTACTTCCAGATAAGTTTCAGGTGAACAAACAGATACATCATTTACCTTATACACATTCATTAATGTTCTAATTACAGGTGGTCAAAATAAACACTGTGTTTTAAAAACTTTAAACAAACAGGTTTATTTCTGCTAAAAATTTATATGCAAAGTTCCTATAATCTCAAAAGATTTATTATTAACTGACAACAGTGTAAGATTTAAGTATTTCTTAATCAAATTCTAATTCACAAAACTTAATTTATTACAGCAATTTGGTTAGGTAAGATCTAAAACTATCAACTACTACTTAAGTGCCAAGTATATAATTGATTAACTAACACAAACATTCACCAAAATATTACTGACTGAATCCACATAAACATTCTCCCAAATTCTCAACAACAGGTAGGTACAACAAATTGTTAAGAAATCACCAGCAAACAGTAGCATAAAATTATAGTAATATGATAGCACAGACATATAAGAATGCAATATGCAAAATGAAAATATACCAATTCACTAAAAATGTGCCTATAAAGATTATATCAATCTTTCAGAAGAACACTACTCTTTTTTAAAAGAAAGTTAAACTCACGTCTTCTAAGACTTCTTTCATAGACAACACTGCCAAGTCACTGAGACTTATTCAAAATAATACCCCTTTACCTAGAATATCACTTTAACTCTTAACATTACAAAACTCAGAAATCACCATATTTTCTTTGTAATTATTACACCATTACATTACTTTCCACATTACTTGCACAAAACAATATCCCTGACCACCTTCTACAAAATTAACACACTCCTGGGGGGGTGAGTTTTAATGCTGATACAAAACAGTTAACCCTTCAGTATCCCTTTATATATAATGGGATTATTGAAAGAGAGAGAGAGAGAGAGAGAGAGAGAGAGAGAGAGATGCTTATCTCAGGGACCCCTCTGACTGACTGACTGTTTTGGGAACAGCACTGCACTTAACACTCCAACAAGCCCTTCCAGAATACATGATACATTGAGTATACAAACATCACACATAAGTATATATGTGTATGAACACACACGGCTGGAGCTTCGAGCGCCTTATCTATAAATGACATTTCCGACACTCCAATACAGCTGGAACAAACAGAAGGGAAGCTTTAGACAGAAAATTGGTTGGCTGACAGCATGTCAACTTCAAGTACTTCTCTCTCACTCATCTCTCTCTCTTTCCAAATTATGAAATAGAATAAGCAGAGACACAGCTAATAAATATAGGTTAGACATACATGATGAATGTATAATAGAGAACTCAATGATTGGCTGACAGCTCATCACGATAATATAAGAGGGGTCTTTTGCCTAAATGTGAGTTACTGACACCTGTGTAATATATATATATATATATATATATATATATATATATTATAAGGTGTTATAATGTATATAACCATTTTATAAGTGATTATATGTCTCTGTGAAAATTTTGATGTTTTGCTTACAGATTCGCTGTCATTCATTGTGAAGATGTGATTTTAAAATGTCTCTTTCTTACAGATAAATTGTATATCATGTAATCTTACAATGTCTTGGTATGTTTTTTTCCATTTGTTCAATATTTGGAATTGTATTAGGAATGACGAATTCCTAGCATATTTTTAGCTCCGCTGAAGAGAGAGGGGGTAAGACCTTATCGCTTCCATATTTACACAGGTGTCCAGTATCTCGCATTTAGGCAAAAAGACCCCTCTTATATTATCGTAATGAGCTGTCAGCTAATCAGCGAGTTCTCTATTATACATTCATCATGTATGTCTAACCTATATTTAGTAGCTGTGTCAGGGTTTATTCTTTTTCATAATCTGGAAAAGAAAGTGAGAGAGGTACTTGAAGTTGACATGCTGTCAGCCAACCATTTTGGGTCTAAAAGTGCTGCCTTCTGTTTGTTGAGCTGGATTGAGTGTCCCAAGAAATGTCAGTTATAGATAAGGCGCTTGAAGCTCAGTTTTGTATGTATTCATCCATGTATACTTATGTATGATGTATGTATACTATATATATATATATATATATATATATATATATATATATATATATATATATATATATATATATATATATATATATATATATATATATATATATATATATATATATATATATATATATATTGCTTGGTCCTGTCAAAGTGTTATACATGACAATACGTAAAATTTTCATAAAAAAAATATCGTCCAGATTTCTGGCTTTAGTAGTGAAAAGTGAAGTACGTTCCTACTAAAGGATTCAGAGCCAATGAAACACGGTTTTTTGGCAACAACTTTCATCGAAGCATCCTATAAAGGCGAAAGTTAGCTAGTGTATATTTTATAAACCTACCTAATTTTTGTAAACATTATTTAGTACCTAAGTTCGATAGTTTTGATATTTATAGAGTAAAATGAAGTCGCCGATGCCGGAACCGAGAAAATCACAGACAAGGATCCTAAAACAATTTGTTACATAAACATAATATGACGTCATGAGGCTTCACCCATCCACCAGTTAGGCAGTGAATGGATATGCTTGCAGTTTAGGCACCAACAAATTCGATAATGGCCAGCAGGATATGGAATTGTTCCCATGGTTGCAAGACTGCATTTGTGCCACAGCTTGCCACTTTGTAAACAAGCGAGAAGACCCTTGACAAGATTTACTAAAGCGTGAATGGGTAATTATTTTTACAGTGGGTAAGAGTTACTTGGCCATTCCAGAAGTGTGGGCAGGAGCTGTTAGACAATATCCATGAGAGCGTGGATTTGGGAACCAGTCATCATTGAAATCGCTAGCGACGATGAGGACGGGGATGATGACCTCTTCCTCGAGAGTGACGGTGAAGACATTTTGTAAATAGATTATGTATAGTGTTAGACGTTTTATTTGTATATATAAATCATATTTATTAAAAACACAATGATTACAACAATATGTTCCTCATTCAAACTGTTTCTAATATATTTTCCCTTCCATGCATATCAAAATAAATCGTGTAATATTTGATTGATATTAAGTAGGTAAATAATAGTTTTCCCTCAAAATCTTGACTCCTACCATTACCTTTTATTTGCAGCGAGTATACGAGCGCTGTTTAGGTGCTGTATGGTATAAATAAAAATAAAGAAAACAGAAAAATAGCAATGGGTTACATTAACTGAAATAAAAACAATGGCGTTGATCTGTACACCTCTAACAATTGAGGAAAATGAGGTGTCATTTGAAGAGGGAGGGGAGGGGAGGAGAGGGAAGGGGTCGGTAAAGGGAAGGGGAGGTGGAAGGACACAACTAAATTAACACTTGATCATGTGCTCCAGTGTGCAAACAAACAAACAAATAATTTAACAAACATTTCAGAATTGTAGTATTTTACACACACACACACACATATACTGTATATATATATATATATATATATATATATATATATATATATATATATATATATATATATATATATATATATATATATATATATATATATATATATATATATATATATATATATATATATATATATATATATATATATATATATATATATCTATATATATATATATACTTAAGTACTACTTATATATTAAAATGTATTGCCTACTGGCTTTCTACATGATGATAATGTTGATTAAACTTGAAATAAATAGTTTGAACTTTGAAACATTTTGCTTTAAGATTTACACAGTCAGAAGATAATTGGAGGACAGAGAACAAATAGACTTATGCACATGTCCTTTGCTTCTTTTAAACCTATGCGTTAGAGAGAGAGAGAGAGAGAGAGAGAGAGAGAGAGAGAGAGAGAGAGCTTCATGATGTAACAAATGTTATCATATTTGAGATTAATAATTAACTAAATTGAAATAAGTGAATCTAGGTGATTTCTAAAACTTTACAATATAATCAGAAACAGTTAATGAACAATGGATTAACGAGAGAAAATCTTCGATTATCCTGGACTGAGGAAGATTTCTTCGACATAATCCTCCTCCGCTTAAACAAAGACGCATTGTAAAGTCACTACAATAATGCTGTTAATCAACGCGAATCGAAAATGGATGTCATTTTCGATTAGTTCAAAACTACTTTTTTTGATTGATATGGCGACTCACAAAGAAAAAATGATGCTCTGAGGCATACTGAGGAATTTCGATGAGAGAGAGAGAGAGAGAGAGAGAGAGAGAGAGAGAGAGAGAGAGAGAGTGAATGTTACCATTATTTCTTTTTCATTGCTTGCATCAGTAAGGTAAGGGATTAAAGAAAATTACTTTCGGGTAGTTTAAGTGCCAATAATTACTAATACTAGGTAGCAGTGATAATTAAGGTAACCATTTCAAATATCTGATTACATATTCGATATGGAAAGAAAATGTAAAATGAAATAGGATGCCTTATAAACCTAGGTCTAGCCTCATGATATTCTCGGTTACTAAAATTCAAGCCCCTGAATAGTTTTCTCTCAGTGAAAAGGAAGTGGAGAAAATAAGCAACTGGATATAATTCATAAGGAAAAAGTGTTTCATAATTATCGACATACACTGTGGTAGTATAACGTTTAGAGCAAGCGACTCCCCTTTCTTAGTTATGATATTTATTATTTTTTTCTCTTACATAAAATTTTACATCAGTTCAGAATATCTGTCGATACAGGGCGTTTGGCTATATGCTGATTCAATTAAATGTAAATTTTTCTCATGATACTGCATAGTTAACACTGCATAAGTAATACTTGGAAATCCATTCACCTCAATAAATGACATCCACTGGATAATCTTTTCTTTTTAGGAAAAAAATTAAGAACAGCTAAAGATAAAGGTAAGGAGAAAATAAAGCAAAATATAAATACTGAAGAAAGGCTTAGGACAGAATGGAAATTTAACTAAACATTAATATGTCTATTCCTTTGTGCGATTTTCCAAAGAATATTCCATCTCGCCAATAGATACTGTCATTTTTTATCTAATCATAGTGTATAATGAACGCCGCATTAGCAGTTCATTGAACGTACACACACACACAATCTACTATAAATTGCTTCTAATAGATAGGTTTTTCTGGGGAAATATATAAAAACTGTGGAAAATGGACAAGAAAATAAAGATAAATATAAATACTGAACAAAGAGCAAGAAGAGAAAGAAAACTTAGGTAAAGATCAGGATATTTATGCCTTATTATGATCCGTGATATATTTCTTCTCGGCGATAAATATTGACGAAGGATACCCATAATTAACTAAATTAATGTTGAGTAATTAATTCCGCCTCATCAAGAAATATATCAGCATCCGACTCATAAAATAAATTGACAGACACTCGGAGGGATGTAAAAATGCCAAGAGGGGACGAGAGAGAGAGAGAGAGAGAGAGAGAGAGAGAGAGAGAGAGAGAGAGAGAGAGAGAGAGAGAGAGAGAGAGGAGGAAATCCAGATAAGCAAACTTCATTCTCTTTTTCTGAAACAACATCAATTCGGGGAGTGAAGCGACTTGCTCTCGTATCAGCAAGACTTCATTGTTTTCAAGTTGTATGATGGCAGGAAATAATTAAGTATCTATCTCTTGTTCTCAAGCACGACTTTTACATTTCTGTATTCCCTCTAAATCAAGTTTAATTCACGTAATGAAATAAATGGACTTATTCCAAGTAATTTTTAATGATAGTATGATAATAATATAACATCAAACCCGATAATGGGAACAACAGAAATAACATCATCATCGTAATCAACAATAACAACATTTATAATATCAAAACATAATTTCTGAATGTGCAAATATTAAATCCGGCTTGAATTAAGACGCTTACAAAGCTCAACTGTGGTTTTAATTGAAAGAAATTATATTATATGCCAACTGAATATCCTAAAATACCATTATTATTATTATTTTTTTTTTCATTGAACACTGTGGCAGTCTGGATGCCATTGATTTTGTGTTAGTTTCTCAATCACTCGAATGAGTTTCTTTGTAGCAGGAGGTAAATCCTGAAGAATACCATCGACGCCCAAGTAAAATCGACCGATGCAAACAAAAAAGTCTATCTCACGATCTGCTATAAGAATCGGAAGGCTGCCCACTGCCACATGAGGAACAGCCCCGTCGCTAGCGAAGCTCCCACGAAGAAGAAAGGAGCGGTTTACCCAATATCACCCCTAAGGATGGATGGTGTCATTCGTACATCGGCATGACTATGACTCGACTTTCCAAGAGGATCGCCGTTCACCCACTTGAGGGGCGGTATACCAACAAAACGTGAGGGAACACGGCAGTGGGCCCCAAAGCCAGCAGATCGTAATGAGCGCAGAAATCCCAGGAAACCCTTCTTCTTATCACCGTCAGGAGAACGGCAAGGCGCGCCCCTGGGATAACAATTCAGCCTCCCTTTCCTGCAGAACTGCCCGGACCTAGCGCCAGCCAATCAGTGACTGCGTCGATCAGCAAGACTCCCGGATGAGTCATTCCTCTCCCAGCCAATAGGAAGAGCTCTCCCCCTCCCCAGACAGCTTTAACAAGCAGTAAAAAATCGCCAAAAATATCTGTAAGCCCACTTACGAGTATGGCGAGGCTGTGACATCACCGACGCCGCCCGGCGAGTGACTTATTCCTTGACCTCTCTTATGAGGTGTATGGAGTTTTTCCACAAGTTTGATAGAATATAATGTTTTTTAAGCTAAAAAATAGCTTTAATGGCTGTAATACATTTTATTTTCAAAGTTTCCATTATACATGATTTACTTTAAGGGTTATTCCATAAGAAATGTCAGTTAAAATGCCATTAAGCGTATAGTTATACTATACCTAACCAACTGATATTCTCTCTCTCTCTCTCTCTCTCTCTCTCTTTCGTATCTTATACCAGAAGCTAATACCTGCGTGTACCGAAGCATGAATTCACAGTTTTAGAAGTAAAATGAACAATAAAAGAAATAGCAGGTTGAAAGCACCAGGCAGCCTAAGAACCACTAACTAAACCGTTTTGCAGAATATGGGAAGAGGAAACAAAGCCTGATGATTGCAAACGCATCAAGGAAACGTAGCCTGACTGAATAAGTAATTATGGAGGCATTGCACTGGCATCGGTGTTAATGAAACTTTACAGTATATATAGTCATTCCAAATAGGTTGGAGGAAGAAAATGATTTAAAAACTTACATTAACAAGTGCTGCTCTTAGAAAGGAAAAAAAAAAAACGGAGCTGAGCAGATCCAAATCTTGTGCTAGACATATTGTGAGTCAGTGTACGGAATTTAAAAACAATTTCCTAATGGTTTTGTTGATTTCAAAAGGCATTTGGCAACTTCCAAATTTCCAATATTAAGTAAGATTTTGCGCCAGGGTGAATAAATAAAACCATTTCCAATCATCCCTAACCGAAGTAGATACAAAGTTAGGCTTATTGCCAATATATTGCCAGGTGCGACACGGGAGTGATTTCACCGGTGCTGTTTCGTGTTTTCTTGGAATTTGTAATGGAAAAGAAGTGGCTATAGAGGCGCTCATTACAATATGCAGAAGATACTCTTTTAATCAGCGAAACTCGCAAGATTTACAAAGCTCTCTAAGTAGAATGCATCATGTATTTAGAGACGGAAACCAAGAAAATCTGATAAAAACAGAAGTACTGGAGTCCGAGTAAGCACTACCGCATGAAGTAACTTTAGATAGATAAGGGAATAGAAAGGAGGAATTTTTGAACTATTTAGGAAAATGGTATCCAATACACGTTATCTCGCGCTGAAATTTAGTGAAAGACTAAAAAGTCTAATTCAACAATAGATAGGCTGGAAAATAATAAAAAAAAAAATACACCGAAACTAGTAAGGAATGTTGTTATACGGACGTGGAATGATAATAAAATTATACCTAAAAGATTTTGTAAGCCTGAGAATAAGATTTCAAGAAGAATATTAGGATTCAAATGACAGGATGGAGTAAGAAATGGCACCATAGGGTAATTACGGAAGTTCCCGATACAGAATGAATGATGGTGAAGGAGCAAGACAACTGTTGGTCTTGTGATTGGCACAATCCATGACGGAACAGTACCTGATTGTATCAGCTGGGTTTCAATGGGCACCAGAAGAGTTGGAAGACCCAAACCAAGGGGCATGAGATGACTGGAACCTTATGGAAAGTTAAGCACAGGAGAGATATGAGTGAGTAATTTCACGGAGGCTCTTCACGTCAAATAAGGTGTTGGAGGCGACGATGATCATATATATATATATATATATATATATATATATATATATATATATATATATATATATATATATATATATATATATATATATATATATATATATATATATATAATATATATCAGAGCAAATGTCTCTTATCATTCTACTTTATACCGAAATAATATAATGCTGGCTGAAGGGTTTGTTGGAGCAGTCCAGGGGTCGAAACCACGACGGACGAGGAATCGGTGGTTCGACCCCACGGGACGGTGGACTCATTATCAACTAAAAATTCCCTTCGGTAACATATATGAAAAATATATTATTTCCTGAGGTAGAGTGAATTGATATTAAAGGACGTTTGTAGCTTTCTGATTGTATATGAATCACGGTGATGTGATAAATAGTCATATATATATATATATATATATATATATATATATATATATATATATATATATATATATATATATATATATATATATATATATATATATATATATATATATATATATATATATATATATATATATATATATATATATATATATATGCGTGTGCGTATGCATATGAAGTTATGTCACTTATACACAGTCACGTTTATATACTTACAGTGATCACATAATAACGGATTCAATACTCCTTGAGAGTAAGTTAAACCCAAGGGGAATTGTAATCTATGCATCCGCGCCGCCCAAACTTGAACCTGTCCTTTGGTTTAGGTACATTTCTGTGTATTATATCTTCTCAATGTGTAGTTGTGATAAGCCAAAAGCTTAAGTCTTGTGATACCCTCCACAGAAAGGAAACTTTTTTCTCCTTCTTAGAAAGGGTCGATCCGAAAAAAAAAACTAATATTCTAGGCGTTGCTGAGTTCAGGAAGCTAGCCACTTAATCATGGTAAATATACTGTAATATCTTTCATTGACAGATGAAGACAGACTGGCAGACTCATTGACAGTGGTTATTGCTATAAAATTTATTTCTTTTGAATTTCACATCGAAGAGAATATCAAGTACACCCTTCGATAAAAGGCACTAAGCCATGTGGAATTTGAAATGATATTTTTAATAAGAGGAATACGGAGCAGAGTATGATTATTCAAAGCTGATCAACATTCTGCTTAATGCCTTTGTAAGCGGGGATTAATTAGGCTTTGCCTTCGTTGGTGTAAATAACACACGGTTTCAAGTCCGATTCGGAGGGATTCAACACACAAATCTCTACCTGCCTCTATTAAAGGATTTTCTGTTCAATCAGCACATTACACAAATGATATTATGTAAAATTATGGCTTTATTTCATCAAGTGCAACTTATTAAAAAACAGATATTTAATTTTTTATGGTAAAGTTTTTTCTCATCGGAAAAGTTTGCGATATATCGGACAATATAATTTTTAACATTTTAGTTAGATCAGATCGGTTATCTCCGAACGTTGTCTTGGATGAGAGAGAGAGAGAGAGAGAGAGAGAGAGAGAGAGAGAGAGAGAGAGAGAGAGAGAGAGAGAGATAATAAGCATGGTGTTTTAATGATGGTAGGTTGTATATTAATGTTTTTATGTATGATTATTTTTCGGTGAAAGGCTGAAGAGAGCACGCTTTTTATACAGGAAGCCTCCCTATCGAATATTGATTATCTATTATCAAAAACGTGTTTGATACTTTTGATACAGGAAATAAAAATAATGCATATGAATCATTTGAGGTGTATATGTGCATCTATAGAGGTGATATAGGAAAATGATAGTTAAAGACAGACTTTTCCGTAACCACAGACTTAGTATGTAGTACATTGAACATCGTACAACATTCACGAAATTTGTAAATCATTCATGTCTACGTGACTTCTGAATTTTTTTTACAAGAGTGGTTTGAAAAAATTCGCCAAGAAAAAGGACAGAATTCAAAACTAGAAAAATTCTATTTTGCTTACTTCATGGTCTGTATTATTAAAGCACGTTCTTTTTCCTTAACATCTCTTCATCGCATCAGCAAATTATTTACTTTTTTCTGATTACTCAGCTGATGTCCTTCCTAAGATTAAAGATTGTAAACCTCCTAAAGATAACCAATATTTTTGCCAGTATTTCTATTCAGTAATTTTATTCTAAAGAAATAAGCTTTGAGCGAATAATTGTCATTTGTTAGTGAAATAAAATGAGCCTGGAAATCTTCCCTTTAAATGTCCTCATTTTCTTCTCGTTTTAGATAAAGTAGATTAAGTTTAGTAACCGAATGAGAGACTGAAGATAACCACTTGCGTAACGGAATCTGAAGCTTCTGCCCTTGAAAAGAAAACCCAACTGAATGGGCAAATAAGAAAATTAGAAAGATTGCTTCTGCATTCAAAAAATCTTAGGTTAACTACAAAGAAGAGGGAGACCCGCCTTCCAGTGACTGGAATATTGTAACAATAAAAAAGAATGAAATAAGAAGAGGATTCCAGGGCTTGTCTGTTAAGGGGAGGAAACATTTCCCGAGCAGGAGGATTCCTGACTTTTAAGAGACAACCCATGAATTACCGAAGAAGGAAAACGTTATACCAAACATGGACGGGTAAGGCAGCATGACTGGAATTAACTAAAGCTTTTCGGAAGCAGATTCGGTCACTGAAAATCTTTGACCTCTCCCACACAAAGCACCGATGGAAGCAAGATGCGCAAAGTAGGTGACTTTAATAAAAGGGCGCAAAACGATTGCTAAACGATACTTAACAGATGCCAGATGTTAAAGGGACACTGGTTCCAGGAACTTGGAAATAGCTTGTGATGAACTGAATATATCAAAACGAGAGAATATCGTAGGTTTGACGTGAAATTTAATGGAAACTTATAAGATCATTTCCCCCAAAGTTAGCAAAAGGAAACTATATTTCAGATATCATATAAAAAATAAAATATCCAAAAAACAGAGAAGCAGATCAGACCTGACATAATTATGGCATCTCAACCATACTTCTTTAGTTTTTGTAAGAATGCTGTTTCATTATATCTCTCTCTCTCTCTCTCTCTCTCTCTCTCTCTCTCTCTCTCTCTCTCTCTCTCTCTCTTCCATATAATACTTAGTCATTTCGATTATAATAAAATTAGATATAAAAATAAATCTACGCCTTAGCAAATTTTTCCTTGGCTCAGTTCGCATGCATATCGAATTATATTGAATCTTCCTCGAACGCTGGTATAGCCAGACAGTTACTAAAACAAAACAGATTCCATTTATACGAAAGGACACCTTTTGCAATATAGCTTTTGTCGTGAGATTCCAAACGTCTAAAATTTCATTATATCCGTCTTATATCAGTTGAGACATATGAAATTCGTTGATGTCATATTATCCTCTATATTATATACAGAGAGAGAGAGAGAGAGAGAGAGAGAGAGAGAGAGAGAGAGAGAGAGAGAGAGAGAGAGAGAGAGAGAGAGAGAGAGAAAGGTGGGAGGGTGAGTGTGGTAAAACACGAGAAGAAATTTACTTTTAAGCAAATTGAAAACTCTGAGACTTAATCGCTTGATTCAAACTTTGCTAAAAAGAAAATAGAAATATCCCAGTAGCAATTTAGCTTATCATTTCTCTCACGACAACAACAGGATGAATGAAGGATGAAAATGACCGCAATATAAAAACGGGTGACCGATAAAAGGTATTCTTATATTTCATTCTCAAGCTCTATAGTTGTATCTAAGAGAACCTACGCAAAAATATTCTACAATGGACATGCAGTAATCAATCAGAGAATCATAATGAACTCAGTAAATAATGCCTTTAAAGATAAAAATGTAAATATAGAGAGATCTTTATTTTTTCATCATTAACATTCATGACATGCGATCTGACGCTTTTCAGTACTTCCACAATATCTTCAACTAATTTTGAGGATGGCCACTTTCGAAGCGCTATTGCGCTAATACAAAGGTGCACCAAATATATCAAGTTTCATCTTGAGTTTTCTTTTAAAACTGAGAAAATGTAAACGCACCTCTGGTTGAAATAACATATTTTTATCTATAAGTAAAATTGAATATTCGGTTACCGATAACAGAAATGAAATTTTATTTGGATGCCATTTTATTTCTTTCAAAATGGACAAGAGAAAGACCAGAAAATATACTCGTAAGTGTTATTATTCCTCAAGTTCTTTTCACAGCATCCTTACCTCGGTGGTCTCTCATAACCTTAGTATTATAATGAACACTTTTATCCTAAGTAAATGTTCACTCATAGTTGAATACATATTAGTAACTGTATTTCCAAGTAAAGTGTAGTATGCATTGCGGGTGTAAAACTACACTTATTTGAGGATCGGCCGCAAGCTTGTAAACAAAGCCCAAGAAAACAGCTGCTCAGCAAAGTGGGTAAAACATTGACCTCCACTATCCAAAATACTGCCCCTCCAACTAAGCAGTGACCAGATTTTGAGTGCTCCATAGTCAAGCTCCAGTTTTTTTTTTTTTTTTTTTTTTTTTTTTTTTATCAAAGCTCGTTAACACGTGGAATTTTAACAAAGTTTCCTGCAAACACAAATACCATAAATTTTGGGTTGTGATGGCTCTGGTGACGCTCACCTCCCAGAATACGATCGTGGTGGGGGGTTTTCATCAAAAAAATATTGCACCCGTTGTAATTCCGCTCTGAGAAGAGAGAGAGAGAGAGAGAGAGAGAAGAGAGAGAGAGAGAGAGAGAGAGAGAATGTAAACGGGAAACTCATAAAAGTAGTTGGTAGAGTAAATATTTTTGGATTACGGTAGAATAAGATCAGAGATCAGTCATCGGTGAAGCAAGAAAAATAGCAGGAAGTGCATTTCAGTTTAGGATGAAACTTGGAGTGTCCATGGATGCCGAGGCTGGAATTTAGGGAAAGAATGTTGAAATAACTTACTATTATGAAAGTGAAG
This sequence comes from Macrobrachium rosenbergii, assembly GCF_040412425.1. Lineage (NCBI taxonomy): Eukaryota > Metazoa > Arthropoda > Malacostraca > Decapoda > Palaemonidae > Macrobrachium > Macrobrachium rosenbergii. The sequence continues at coordinate 43,896,947 of NC_089784.1, forward strand.
TGGAAGACAATGGGTGGATGTTTGTGAATTCTACCAAACTCCCAACCCAGTAGCGACTCAATTGGTAACATTTCATCTGGAGTATGATGGAAATAATGAACACATAAGCACATGTTTCACGGAAATTAATTTCTGACTCACATCAGGACTGAATCATGGTCTTTCAAGTGACAACAGGGTGTTATCAATTGACCTGCACAAGTCATAAATGAAGATGGAACCTAATTACTCTGTACCTGAGTTTTTTGGGGGGGAGTAAAATTCGGTCATTTATTAGGTGACAGCCTGTTTGGGAAAAACCTTAGGCAACGCCCTGGGCTATTATTTGAAAAACCAGAGTTCATTCTTAATGTGAGTCTGAAATTTATATCTGGGAAACATATGCTCATGTGTTCATTATTTCAATCATATCACGATGAAGGGGTAATTAGGATGAAAAGCTACTAACTGACTCGATGCTGGGTTAAATAAGCTAGGTAAAATTAGCTATTAAATAAAATGCAGCCTGCTCAGGAAAATTAACACACACACACACACACACACACACACACACACACACACACACATATATATATATATATATATATATATATATATATATATATATATATATATATATATATATAAATATATATATATATATATATATATATATATATATATATATATATATATATATATATATATATATATATATATATATATATATATATATATATATATATATATATATATATATATATATATATATATATATATATATATATATATATATATATATATATATATATATATATATATATATATATATATATATATATATATATATATATGTACATATATATCCTAAAAAAAGAAGGACTTACCAAAAGGGATAACGCAATCTGACCACAATTCCTGGGTTGGTAGAACACAGAAGAAAAGAAAATGAGCTGAGGGCTTTACTAGTAAGGGGAATTTTAGATAAACCCTTAGGATAACTAGAATCACATATATTTACAATAACACAAATCAGAAGACGAGAATAATTAGGACAGGTAAATGGGATCCTGTCGGAGCACTAAGTTAAGATAAACAGATGATAACTGGATGCCGGGGATTTCACCTCAAGGGCACTGTGAATCAAACTGCAGTGGGTTTACCACGGCAATGAAAGCACAATCGAAGTAAAATGATCCACAGCGAGAAAACTCCATCTGCAATGGAGAATGCATGCGATTAACTGACGAAATTAAAACAATTAAGGATTCAAGGATACACTGATGTGCCAATGGATCCTTGGGCATAACACCGTTGAATTCACTTATGAACACAAATAATAACAAAGTCAGGTCTGTATGAGAATTGCGTTAGAAACACAGAAAATGGAAGAGCAAAGAAAAAGGAACTAAGCAACTGGCACAACACGAATTCCTGGCACTGTACTTTGTGTTGGAAAGATGGGTCCTTGTAGATGCGCCGCTGCTTGGGGATGGTATTATGAATTAAATGGAAATATACTAAACTGGAAGTCAGCCATGTGGTTTGGGAATAATAAGACCTTTGTAGGAGAAGGGAATTCTCTACGGCCGACTGTTAATGTCGACAGCGATATGAAATGATTTTACTTTAATGCCTTTTGAAAATGATGTTCTTGAAAGGCTAGTTAAATTGGAAATAGGCATCCCTCGTTGAAATATATATATATATATATATATATATATATATATATATATATATATAAATATATATATAAAAAATATATATATATATATATATATATATATATATATATATATATATATCTATATATATATATAAATATATATATATATATATATATATATATATATATATATATATATATATATATATATAAAAAATATATATATATATATATATATATATATATATATATATATATATATATATATATATATATATATATATATATATATATATATATATATATATATATATATATAAATATATATATATATATATATATATATATATATATATATATATATATATATATATATATATATATATATATATATATAAATATTAAATAAAAATAAATAATAATAATCAGCAGCATTAGTCAACAAATAAGATTATAATCTTTTATTTCCTGCTTAGATGCTTAATCTTGAAACTCTTAGTATTTTTGTGATATATATTAAATCAATGAAAAAAGAGGGATAGAGAATCAGTATACAACCTTAGACAAAGTAAGGAACATAAACAAAGAGGAGGAGACAGTCATGTGCGGAAAATGGTAATAAAATATATATTGCAGAGAATGAAACTTCTGAATAAAGTGAAAATACAAAGAGGTAAGAAACGCTTGTTAAATATTTTCTAAAGGTACAAAATCCGCAATTAGGAAACTTTTACCCATGAGATTTAATAAACTCATTTCACGCAAGAATTATTAAGTGAAAGGAGGTAGGAGGAGGTAATGGATTACTATCTCAGAGTTACTTATCAGAAAAGGAAGAGAGGAAAAATCTTGCAGACTGCCAGAAACACGCGTTATTGCTAATACCTAAAAAAGGAAAATGAATTGCATGAACATTTTGACTTCCACAACCATCCCCCGTTAAATCATATACTATAACGTGATAAAAAATATCACTTAAATTACTTTTCCTCTATCAGTTTCTTAAATCAAATTCCGTAATGAGCAGGTATTATTGCCAAAAAAGTAACAGAGCTAAAATTATACAAGAAGAGAATGCGGAGAGCAACTGGATATGAAATATATTACCTCCCAGATATGTCATATTGAAGTTGTAAACCTCAAAATGAGAAGAAGTAGATCCCACAGAAAAATCATGAGACTTATCCTCCTTCTGTGTAGCCTAATGTTTCCTAGGATAGACTTCAAAGGCCACATTTTCTGTGGAAAAATAATAAAACTTACAGGATAAAGTTTTGCAGAACTTTATAAAAAATAAGTCATGGTAGTCTCAGGAATTGTTTCCTCTTCTCCTATAAAAAGACCTTGTGTAAGTATTTGGCAAGCTTAATGTATAATTTATCAGCAACCATTTGCATTTAACTTTTGCATCTAAAACTGTTGAACTGAATTTGTGTGAAGACTGATTTTTTTGCTATTGTTTAGAAATTCTGAAATCTTTGGCGGGTCTATTTGAGCATTGTATATTAGCATTATTATGTGAATTTATGTTTTATTTCTGTTTTCTAAACAAGATAAATATTTAACTCCTTCATCGTTATAGAAAATGTACCTATGTAATGAATATTTTCTTACAAGCTTTGTATCCCACAAGAAGAGAAATGTGTTATTGCCACGAAAAATAAACCTTATTAAAAAGTTGTTGACTCTAATTTGCTATTACTCTCAACGTAATTAAAAAAAACCATTATACATTCACCTTTATTGATACATATCCTATTATTATAATAAAACATTTGTTACACAAAGCTAGTCTACTTTGATGATAACACCTAACTTCGTCTCCTTTATAAACAAATATCTGAAATAACTGCCAGGCCTCCAACGCCAGAGAGGAGGGTGAGTTTAATAGATTTCTTCTGTTTTAAACGAATGTTTTATACCATATTAGACGTAATATTCTAGTATATGGTATAAAAAGAAAGAAATTTCTCAAATAGAGCGTGGAAAATTCAGTCACGCGAAAATCCTTAACAACTAGCAGGCAGAAATTTACCCTACTAAAAAAATAACAGCAGACTACCATCAGGACTAAATGGGACTGCCTCTTTTCCATCTATTTCTTTCTTCATGCTACAGAGTGTAAAAAAAAATAAATAAACATGTGTCACATCTAATACGTGACATGGTTTTTTTTTGATTTATATATTACGAAATAACTGAGCTTCAAACGCGATTAATGTATTGGCTTGGTTTTAGTATGTAAAAATATATTAACTTATATCTTTTAAATATTCTTTATACGTCATATTAAATTATCGGAATTAGGTCGAATTTTCATGAAATTACAAATTATTTACTCTGGTTCCTAGGCTACTTAAATTTCGACGGCAACTTTTTCTCTTAAACTGTTCCTTAGAACAGGTAAAGTCGGATCTTCACCTCGTTTAGCTTCTTTTCATTTGTATTTTATCTGCGTTTGTTTATTCAATAAGACACATATTTCTTCTGTCAATCTATTGCTCGAAGTTCCTTGGCATTACATTAATTTTGTAATTGAGAATTCCATCAACAAGGAAACCCCTAAGATTTTGAAAAAGCGGTCACCTATTAGTTCTGTTCGATCTCTTTAAAATTTAAAAATAAATTCTTTATTTTTAAATAAATAGGTTAGTGTGTAAAAAGCACATCTCCTCACATTAATTAGAAGAAAATAATTGAAGTGTTGGATCTAAATAAATAACTAAAGGTTATAGCAACCTAAAATAAATAGCAAATAAAGGAAGGCTCGAGATACCTTCAAATTTATTTCATGCTAAAGGAAACATACTTTTGTAGTGATGCAGTTAAGTGAAATTCGCTTCAGTCTTTTCAATTGTTTCAAATGAAATCCAAGTGTGTAATTCAGTCATAAACATGGAAAAAGACTAGATGGTCACTGATTCTGGAATTTAGCCTATCAAGCCAAAATGTTGTTGAGGTTTAAGAATCATGTTGAGTCTGTGATAGATTATACTGGAATGTTGGAGAGATCGTTCTTGTGGAATTAGTTGTCGAAGGGGAAGGTCTCGAGGCAGTTAGCACTGATGGATGCAGCACCTTCCCTTCAAACTAATCTGGGAGAGAGGAGATAATTAAACCTGACGGGACTGGCAGGTGATAGTTCCAGTCGCTTGTAGAATTTATCTACTATCACCCTCTCCTCTTGTTCACTTTATTCGCTTTCGTGAAAAAAACTTTATTTATTATCGCTGGTTCGGTAACTTTGCATCATGACTGCGAATCGCAAATGTCTTGCAGTATTGGAAGTCTAGAAAATAAGTGATACCTTTTCTTTTTAGCGTTGTGTCATATATATGAGATCTCTTAATGACAAATTCAGCCTGTGCTTATTTATGTTTATACATCTATAAATAAAACACATAAAAATATAATGAAATAACATGTATGTATATATATAAATAAATATATATATATATATATATATATATATATATATATATATAAATATATATATATATATATGTATATATATATATATAAGTATATATATATATATATATATATATATATATATATATATATATATATATATATATATATTGTTATGGGCCCACGCCCATCAAACATACACAAGTCTCTTAAAATACAAACAAAGTCACTAACGACCAAGTCCAAAATAGGTGGAATGGCCGCAACAGAGTGTACAGAGATGGAATCAAGGAGGATAAGTAAAAGCTGAAAATAAAACCTTAATATTTAATACAAACTTTTTAGAAAGAAATGACCACTGAGCCTCTTACAAAATACATTAAATAAACACAAAAAATCAACCACACACTGGAAACATCGTATAACAAACACACTTACACCAAATAAAGACAGACTAAACAATTACACTTTAATGAGAGGGCCCTGAGAGTAATAGAATGTCGAAAAGTCAGAATATCCTAACTTATTACAGACTAAATGTTTATAAAAAAAAAAAAACTGCTTCCCTTAAGTGAGCTGTAAACAGTAGAAGAGGCAAACGCAGCCTTCAAATCACGGGTCGAGGGGCATAATATATATTCTCGAGACCTTACCAAACGTAAGAGAGGTCCCCTAGGCAGTATTACTGAACCAAGGATGTAGACAGAAGATAGAATCACTTTAACGTCGCAAGACGATCAACGGACACGGCCGTCCGACAGGCAATCACACCTTACCAGTTGGCAGAGAGGTCCCCTTGGCAGTGTTACTGGACCAAGGGCGTAAGCCTGACAAGAATAAATCAAACTCCCAAAGGAGGACAGCAGCAGCAGCTGAAGAAAGGCAGGTATCGTAATCAGAGTCAATCCAAAGATAAGGCAGGCTCTACACAATGATAATCGTCCAGAAAACAACTCTCCAGTCCTCAAGAAACAGCGCTGAATACAGCTCCAGACGAGAAGCCAAAACCACGTGAAAAATAAAACAAGCTCATTGTAATTAAAACTAAACAACAAGTCAGAAATGTCGGGGAGGAGGAAACAGGGTCATTACGTTCCAAAAGAATAATTACTGCCAAGTGGCTTATTCAAAACAAATCAATTTACGTAAAATTAAACACATACTGACACCTCCTCACCCAACAAAAAAAAAAAATTTTCCACATGGAAATTTTTCTACAAAGAATTGAACTTAACTCAAAATTCAAAGAAATATATAAAAATGCTAATATCAAAAACAAACATAGCAATTCAATCTATATGAAATAAAACAGGGACAATAAGAAAAATTCAAGTCCAATGACAAAACTCAAAAGTGATTGAAAATACTATATCACATTGCCAGCCAAAAATAGATTAGAGATAGTGGCAAAAAATTTTGTACCACTTTCAATACAGTCAATAGATATCAAATCTTAACCTTAATATTATGACTTAAAACTAATACAAGTAAATCATTTATAGTGACCACGCCAAAAATAACATCAGTATCAACATATGAAGAAATATGGTAATATCCCCATGAACTCACAAGTGGAGCGGTGGGTACAGGTTAGCAGAGCAGCAATATTAACAAGACTAACCTATTATTAGACTAAACCTAGGTAAACAGACAACCAAAAATATAAATCGACCACAATGGGGCTAGTGTTACCTCAACCAAGGTGACCACTCATACACCAGCCTGTAGCGCCTAAAAAACGGCCGTGCTACAGACCTGTGAGCCCGTGACCTGGCTAAATTATTCTGAAAACACAAATATCATTCAAACAAAAATAAGGACCAAAACCTTAATAAATTAACCTTAACTTAGTCTAGGTCACCACTCCCATACACCAGCCTGTAGCACGCCTAAAAACGGCTGTGTAGTGCTACAGACCCGTGAGCCCATGACCTATCCAAGTTATGCAAAGAAAGAATTAATGCAGACCATTGGCATAAATAAAGTACAGGGACATAACAGTATATGATTAATGATTTATAAAACTAACCATCAATCACCAAAAATAAGAAAAACGTAACACACTGTTCACATAATGATTTTACGACACACTCAATATTGTGGCCCTTCACAACACCCTTCCAATAATGCCTCTTTTCACTCCAGAGAGCGTCCTTACCCAACACTATTTGTTTGCAACTCACTGGGTTTCAAGAGCGTCTTTTCACTTTACTTCACTCAGTTTTAGTGCCTCTACACTTCAGAGAGCGTCCTCACACTAAACTGGTTTGGGCCTTAAAATACACATCATTAATGGACATATACAAGACAATGGTAACACCTTAAAATTAACCTGGACATACACAAGACAATGGTAAACACCTTAAAATTAGCCTCCACTAATAACACATACTAAAGTAAACAGAAATCAAAGTAACCTTAACCACTCTTAATCAAAGACGATTTCGAAGAAAAAACTGCAAATCACGACATTTAACATCTTAATCTTAAGTACTTAATCCTAAATTATTTCATAAACAAAAACACCTGACACAACATTATTACAACACACCTGGAAACCTGTACATTCAATAAATTTATAGGATTAATCAAATCAATTAATATAAGTATATACAAAACAACTTTACGAAGAACAAAAAGGTTTTTTCTCAAATCAACCTATCGATCAGTCACTGATGTGACAGCGCATCAGCGACAACATTACTTTGCCTGGAATGTGTGAAAAGCTAAAATTCCATTCCTGGAGCAGGAGGCTCCAACGCATCAACCGATGATTTTTTATTCCTAAACCTGTTCAAGAAAACCAACGGATTATGATCCGTTAATATTTTAATCAGAGTCCCTGTAGAGGATAAATACACCTGAAAATGATTTACAGCTAAAATTAATCCCAAAGTCTCTTTCTCTACAGTCAGTATTTCCGTTGTACCGGGGATAACTTTTGTTGAAATAGGCAACAGGATGAGATACTCCATGAGCATCTTCCTGCAACAAAACTGCTCCAACCCCAACATCACTCGCATCAGTAGCAAGCGAAAAGGAATGTCAAAATCAGGAGCTCTCAAAATAGGAAATTCATTAGGACCTGCTTTAATTTTTCAAAGGCATTTTGGGCATCATTAGTCCATACAAAAGTCACATTCTTACATAATAAATTAGTCAGGGGCTCAGCGATATCAGAAAAATTCTTAACAAATCTATGGTAATACCCTACTAAACCAAGGAATTTTCTGACATCCCCTGCGACACTTCGGTATTTCAATATGTCTAATAGAGTCTACGTTTGCCTGTTTTGGAGCCACTCCCCCAAAACCTACTTCGTGACCCAAATATACAACCTTGCTTTGGCAAACTCACTCTCTTTTAGGTTTATAACCAAACCAGCTTTCCTAAGTACCTGAAATAAAGCCTTAATACGTTTTAAGATGGGTGTCTCAGTCATCACTATAAGTACAATATCATCAATATAAACAACACACCCCTCTAAACCTTGGACCAAAGTATTCATTAACCTTTGAAAAGGTCGCAGCGGCATTCTTCATCCCAAAGGCATTACTTTACATTGGTAGAGTCCTCGCTGCGTTACAAACGCTGACAAATCCCGTGCCCGTTTGGACAGCGGAACTTGCCAATACCCCTTCAACAAATCAAATTTAGTTATATATTTTGAATTCCCTATCCTGTCAATACAATCCTCTATCCTGGGTAAAAGGGTAACTATCAGGCTTTGTGACCTCGTTGACTTTGCGGTAATCAAAACAAAGCCTGAATTGACTATCCTGTTTCTTTACCAAAACAACAGGGTGAAGACCACGGACTGTTGCTGGGTTCTTGATCAGCCCGTGTCGTAACATATAATCAACCTCTTTATCCACAACATCATTTTTAAATGGATTTAACCTGTAAGGGGATTGTTTTACCGGAGTTGCGTTACCCACATCCACATCATGTTTCAAGCACAGTGGTCTGTCCTGGAACATCCGAAAATAAACTTATAACTAAAAACTAACTTTTCAAAGATCCCTGTTCTACTAAATTCAAATGTGAAACCATTTCTGAAAAATTTTCTAAAGAATGTTCATTATCATTAGGCCATTCCGCACCATCAAAACAATCATCATCAAAATTACTCACGTCTGGAAAAGAAAAGGAATTAATATCATTACACTTTGTAGTATCACCAACTAATGCCAATGGGAATAACTTTGTCACGACCTTTATAAGCCTTTAACATATTTATGTGACATAACTGGTAGGGTCTCCTCCTTTCAGGAGTTTCAACTAAATAATTAACATCACTTACTTTCTTTAAAATTTTCCACGGTCCTGAAAAATGAAGCTTTTAAAGGGTTTCCTGGAATGGGAAGCAATACAAACGTTATCACCACTACAAAATTACGCTCCTTAGTCTTTCGGTCAAAAAGTATTTCATTTCTTTTGGCTACACAATAAATTTTCACCAGCAAACTTCAAGCCTTCGTTAATTTATCACCCAAATTACTAACATAATCTAATAAATTTATATCAGGGCGTCCCCTCCCAAGATTCACGAACCACATCCAATGGACCACGCACAATGACCAAAAATAAGGCTGAAAGGTGAAAATCCTAAAAGACTGACTCGGCACTGACCGAAGTGCAAATAATAAATAAGGTAGTTCTCTTATCCCATTCAGAACCATTAACCAAACAATACTTTTTATCATAGACTTCATGGTTTGATGAAATCGTTCTAAAACACCTTGACTTTCAGGGTGGTATGGAGAAAAGTCACATGTTTAATTTTTAATTCAGCCATCTTCTCCTAAATAATTTACTCAGAAAATTAGACCCACAATCGGACTGAATTACTTTGGGCATTCCGAACCTGGTGAAAAATTCAATTAATACTTCAACAATTTTAACAGATTTTACATTTCGTAGTGGTATTGCCTCAGGATATCGAGACATCCTATTCATAATTGTTAAAATATACTGATTGCCACTACGAGTTTTCGGCAGAGGACCAACCACGTCAATAATTACCTCTCTGAACGGTTCAGAAACAACAGGAATAGGATATAATGGTGCTTTTGGAATTGGCTGATTAGGCTTCCCGACCTTTTGACATGCATCACAACTATTTACAAATTTTTTAACATCATCTATCATCTTAGGCCAAAAATAATTTTCACACAATTTACGAGTGGTTTAAAAACACCAAAATGACCAGCCAAACCATTTTCATGAGCCAATGTCATTAACTCCTTTCGATAAACAAAAGGGAACCACAATCTGTTTAATAATTTCACAACCTGTGTTAATGGCATCAAAGGTCTACTTATTCTATACAAAATATTATTAACTATCTTAAATCGAGGACAGTCAAATCAGTAATTCGCCAGACTCAACTTTGGCAGATCTTTAAAATCTGCTTTCTGAGCTGTAATAAGTTCCTTAGTAGTCCAATTAAGTTTATTATCCAACACACCACTATCTATAACTAAGCTATCACTACGATCTAAACTACTCAAATCAACATCAACTACCGACTCAGCCGAGTCAACACTACTAGCCTTCGATCGAGTGACTACAGGTATTTCATTACCGGAACTTAATACAATAGGAAAGTTTTATTTATTAGGCGACATCATTCCTAACACCAAATCCACATCTTTAATAGGAAATTTACCAATAATGGCCAGTTTTAAATAACCTGAAAAAGATGGGCATGATAAATAAAAACTCTCAACCGGGTAAGACCTGACCGTATCTGGAAAACCACTTAACAAAACATATTCCCTTATTTGAACATTCCAAATCAATAGATAAAGATTCTCTGAGAATTAAAGACTGAGCATCCCCAGTGTCACGCAAAAATTTTAACCTTTCTTTGCTCAGTCAGAATTCCCCAGAGCGAACAAAACCATCAGACAAAAATTTCTGAAAGGAGCCAGTGACTTAATGCCTAGTCACTGATTGTTAGGAGTTCTCAGCCACTGACTCGTTCTCATTCCTAAGGAATGGCCATTACCGGACGTCTTTCGGTCCTTTGTGACCTTTTAAATGCTAACACATGCTCTTGACGTGTCCCTTCTTATGACAGAAGAAACAAGTCAAAGTTTCCAACTTCTCCGGTTATCTGTGGTCTGCCTATTATAGCTGTTAACAAGAGTGGCTGAGAACCATAATTAACATTAGGCCTATTATACCTGTTCTGATTACTACTCCTGTTAACTCTCACCAACCAGATTTCTCATTTCTGGGTACTTCCCTATCACATTTTTATGAGAGAGGAGGTACTCATCACTTGCAATTGCCACCACCTCCTGTAAAGTTTCTAATTTTAACTCTTCGGGGTGTTCACCTCATTACAGCACGGACCTTTTAAACCTCACCAAAATCAATTCTTTTAATTTCTCAAAGTCTGTCACCTCCTTAGACTTTAACCAGTCGCCAGCAAATTGCTCTTTAGCCCTGGCGAACTCTACAAAAAGTCTGCCTTCTTTCCTTCTGTAAATTACGGAAGCGTTGTCAGTAAGCTTCCGGTACCAACTCGTAAGCCTTCAAAACTATGGCTTTTACAGAATCATAATCACGAACAGATCTTCGTCCAAAGGTAACGTAAACTTTCAGGCCTTACCTAACAATTTACTCTGAATAAGAGTGGTCCAATACTCTTTGGCCATTCCAACCTTGAAGCTATTCTCTCAAAAGAAACAAAAAACTCTGCCACGTTAACTTCCTAAAAATTTGGGATTAATTTTAGAGCTTCAGTTAGATTAATACAAGGCATTGCAGGCACATTATGTTGGGAAGAGGAAGAACCCCTATTACTCAATGCTTGCATAGCAAGTTCGTGCTGCCTCTCTCTCTCTCTCTCCTCAGCCTTCAACCTTTGGAGATCTATTTCCATTCTTTTTCAACTGAATCTGCCTATCTAAAATTTCTACTGACACCGCTTCCTCCACCTGCCTAGTCTCTGGTTTACCTTCTGCCTTCATCACCTTAACCTTTTCATAAACATTAAGAAGCAATAAGCCTTTCCTAACAGACCCAGGATTTTCAATTTCAAAAAAATTCTGCTACACATTTCTCTAAATCAGGCTTATTCAAGTCTGCCAACCTGTCCTGCCACCCCTCTCCACTCAAGAGCTCCGGGATATTCAAATCAGCCATAGTAAATTAATTACACACAAGTAAATATATAAATGTATCAGCAAAATATACCCAAAAACAAACCAATAATGAACACCAATAACCACACAAATATCCTACACACGGTCAGAAAAAAAATTATAAACACTGATCAACACAAAATGTAGGAGAAAAGGTATTACTATGCTGCAAACACCCCAAGAATCCACTCTATACACTCAAGTGACTGCAAGTCCGACAAGTCTGGCAAAAGGTCGCCAAATGTTATGGAGCCTAATGCCCATCAAACATACACAAGTCTCTTAAACATACAAATAAAGTCACTAGTAGTCACAATGGAATTGGAATGGCCGCAACAGAGTGTACAGAGATGGAATCAAGGAGGATAAATAAGGATAAAGAAAACTGAAAATAAAACCTTAATATTTAATAATAAAACTTAGGAAAGAAATGACCACTGAGCCTCCTACAAAATACATTAAATAAACAGAAAAATCAACCACACACTGAAAACATCGAATAACAAGCACACTTACACCAAATTAAGATAGACTATGCAATTACACTTTAAAGAACAGATAGAAAATAAGGGGCGGAAACAGGAAACGACGAGACGTTGAAAAAGCCCTTAGTTTTGCTTTACACTGCGAGACACAAGGTACACTGTTGGAAACATCTCCCACCCTCCCCATTCCCTCTCTTATGTGTTTACGGCCTCCGAAAACACATAAAGATGGGATTCCCTTACGCCCCATATCTAGCAGGGGCTCTTTCATGTACAAATTATCAAAATGGCTCGCAGACTTGTTATCACCTTTCTAGGGAACCTTCTCATCCTCCCACGTCAAACATGCAGAGGATTTCATACAAAATTTAATAGTTTAAACATCCCCTCAAACAACATTAAATTGCTCAGCCTAGACGTCGAGTCATTATTTACTAAAGTCCCCGATTGCCGACGTGTTGTCTTTCTTAGAGGGAAGTTACTGCCACAGCCATAAGACCATTTTCCTCTTGGCATAGATAAAACTTTTTAAAACTTATCAACCTCTGTGTAACTAACAATGTGTTTTCTTTCAATGGTAATTTTTACAAACAAAAATTTGGCTGTAGCATGGAAGTCCTCTATCACCCCTTTTAGCAAACTTGTACATGGAATATTTCGAAACAGAAATTTTGTCGTCTATCAAACCCCGCAATATGATCTGGCTTAGATACGTAGAAGATATTTTTACTTTCTGGGACAATAGGTGGGGAGACTTTAATGAATATTTTAATAGACTAAATTCGCTAGTTCCGACCATAAAATTCAAAACAGAATGGGAAAAGGAAGGAAAATTGCTGTTCCTAGATACACTGATCACAAGAGAACAGAACAGATATGCCTTCACAGTATGTAGGAAACCCACTTTCGCTGATTCCTATATTCATTTCTTAAGCTACCACGAAGTGTCCGTAAAGATCATAGTAGGGTGCAACTTATTCCTCAGGGGGCTTAGAATATGTTCAAATGGGTACCTAGATGAAGATTCAACACGATCCACCAACACCTAACGCAACTGCTCTACCCAACCCACATTATCGAGAAGGCTATCAACAAAGCGAATAAAATATACTATAAAGGTCCCACTCACAACAGACAAATAGATTTTAACAACAAAATAAAGCTTCCGTACGACGAAAACATCCAAAAAGCCACAGAACAACTCAGGTCTAACAATCTTTCATCTTCCATTATCCCAAATCCTTCCGGGAGCTCGCTCATTAACGTATACTTAAATAACAAAGGGAAGAAGCCGGGTTTACAAGATACCGTGCAGCAAGCAACTGTCAGTGAGATCTACGTAGGGGAGACAGGTAGATCGCTCTCAAAAGAATAATAGAGCACAAAAGGTCGGTAAGATATGCTTTGGAGAGTTCGGGAATTTTCCTACATATCAGAGATACCAGGGCATTCCATAAACTGGAGGGGGCGGAACTGGTTTTCAAAAGTAGCTGTCCGTACAAAAGAAAGATGCTGGAATCTGCTATCATCAATCAAACCAACAATATGAACTTGTCAGGAGGACATTGGAAATCGGACGACATCGACGCTTAATCCTCAAACCCCTCATGAAGAAGATGACCCAGGAAACACGACCGCCAGAATCGTCGCCAAACGGGAGTTAATGAGGCCAAAAACCACTAGGGAATTGGTTACCTCCTCTTAAGGAAACGGTCACCTGCATACCATCGGAGACTTAATGCCACACTTATGTTTTTGTATATATACCCTTGTAACATTTCATCTGTCCATATTCTACCAGTGAACAGGGGCACAGAAGCAAGTGCCAAATATATGGTTGCAACGTTTAAATAGTGTTTATGGGCCTTCTTATATTCATATTACACTGTGGTATTACAGGAAAAGACATTCATATATATATATATATATATATATATATATATATATATATATATATATATATATATATATATATATATATATATATATATACACATATATATACATATGCATATATATATATACTGTACATATGGGTATAATACTGGTAATATCCGTACACACTAAGATATATCATTCAGTTGTTCCATATAGAGGGAAATGAAAACCTATATGATTTAAAAGTGCCCAATAGTTTCATTCAGCCTGGAACTCCTCTTCTTAGAACGTTTATTAAGGAAAGAAAAAGAAAAAATTGACAATGTTTGTCCCCAAGAAAGGCCTAAAAATCTGAAAACATGTGGAACAAATTTACTAAAACGCAGGACAGTAGCAAAGTACAATAAGCTCAACTGAAACGTAGGACAGTAGCAAAGTACAACTCAAAACAGTAGTTAAGTAAAAAGTTACCAAAATGCCAAAGAAGGTAATATGTTCACTTGAAAAGCAGCATAACACGCCCCTGTTTTCACGGACTGACGCATTCCATTTTTTTTAAAGATTTTGCGAGCTCCAAGCAGAGTGTCTCAGTTTTTGATACTCTTTTACATATCAAATTTTAGATGTCTGCGTTGTCACATTTTCCAAAGAAATGTCTTCAAAAGATGAACTACTTATAAACTCTGAATAGCGTCGGAATCTTTGAAGCCTATTTTCTCAGAATGGGGAAAAAATGGCGTTCGCCAGTTCGTCCAACTAGGGACGAGACAGTAAGCATAAATCAACAAACGTACATATAATAGTTAATGGATTACATTAACCAATTTGCACTGACGTCTCATAAGATGTAAAAATCTTACCTGGAAGAACCTAGCTCTCTGTTCCTCAAATTCGTTAGCTGTTTCGAGATTAGCGAAAGCAAATCCTTTGGAGAACCTGCGACAAATTAGACAAATTGTTTTTGACAAATTTGCTTTGGTTTCGACCCACAGGTAATTTGAGGGGATGGGAATGAAAATGAATGCAAGTGACTGTCCTTTTCCTTGAGAATATATTAAATTTAAGAGTGTTCATTTACAGAAATATCTGTATATACATACGTATATGTATACGAACAATTTATACATATATATATATATATATATATATATATATATATATATATATATATATATATATATATATATATATATATACTGGCTATATATGTATATATATATATATCCACATGAGATTTATTTGATACTGTACCTTATCTTAGTATAAGAATATTTTGAAAGGTCTACCAATCTTTTGAAATGTCTTTGACGCCACAACCATAGAAAGTAAAACATGTTGCTGCGTATGTATTCACACGTTCATGAAACACCTGTTGAAGAGAAATTGTGAAATTATATATTTATCATTTTTGAATAAATGATACTTGTAAATTTAATATATTATTAGAATCTATATGATATGATATCCTGTATATTCATGGGTATAGATGGAGTAATGTTTCAGTCTTAAAAGGGACAATTATAAGGATTTGTATAAAGCGTATTTTTAATATTTATTAAGAAAATTAAGGTTTAATTGAATTTCTTAACAAATATACAGATTAAACACAAAATTTTTACGCAAGAAATGTTAGACATGTCTGGATAGACTCTCTTAGGAAAATTTTATTTAAAATAATCTGTTTTCTGAAGCTGAAGGAATTCTATTGATTTCAGTCGAATATTTCTCCAGTAGAGCCAATTTACCGTAGTGGTAACTTCAAATTTTAATTGTAAAAAATATATGTTGTTGTAATTATTTCTAACGATTCGTGGAACTTCACAGAATCAGAATCAGCTAAACCTCATAAAAAAGTGTTTGATAAGGAAAAAAACTTATTTTCGCTGCGTAGTATTTTTCCCCGGAGAAAAAACATCTCCGTAATAATCTTTATCTTATAAAATATAAACACTTGTATTTGGGTAAATATGAAAGGTGTTAATCGGAAGAGGAGTTACAATTACATCTAATAATTCTAAATCCTAAAATGGCCTAGCTAACAAGAGTGACTCAGAGAAATAATAAACATAAAACTTTTTTCTTTTAAAGGGAAAAAATATTATAACGGTCCTACGTCGTTTTTCAGAGGACAAAAATTATGAGTACTTCAAACGACCATGGTTCTTAAAGAAGAAAAATTAAGACTTTTAAAAATTTGATATATACAATTTACTTCAGACGTTTTTAAAATTCGTCAACGTATAGAGAGATAGAGAGAGAGAGAGAGAGAGAGATAGAGAGAGATATAGGGAGAGAGAGAGAGAGAGAGAGAGATATATATAGATGTAGAGAAAGATATAGAGAGAGAGATAGAGATAGAGAGAGAGATATATAGAGATATATATATATATATATATATATATATATATATATATATATATATATATATATATATATATATATATATATATATATATATATATATATATATATATATATGTGTGTGTGTGTGTGTGTGTGTGTGTGTGTGTGTGTGTGTAACAGTCACGGGGTGACCTTTGAAAGAGATATGTGATGACGACTTAGTAGGGCGCTTCCACGCTGTAGAAGCGAAGGTGTCGGTGTCAAAGAATGTCTGATAGATGCATTGGTGCTGACATTGGAGTTTTATCAAGATGGATAAAGAGAGTTATCTGTTCACGTCCTGAGCAGATGGAGCAATGTGTGTTCGTTCGGTCACTGTACTAATGCACCAGAAATGCCCAGCTCCGGTGGGGTATGTGCGTGTGTAGTGCGATCCCCCGTGATATATGACTGGAGGAATATGGACTCACGGAAGGACCTTGGTTTTGGTGGGTGGTGTGTGTGTGTTTGCCTTGTGCGTGTTTAAGGACCACCACAAGAACATATCTTATCTAGCGGCCATAAGAAGTGAGTACCTTAACTCATGAACACTTATTTTTTCCAGACTTTACATAGTGCTGCAGTGAAATCGCGTTGTGCCTCTCTTACGCAATTTTCTGTTTGAACATGTATGTATGAACATTCATTGCAGGTGTTAATATAATGATATATTTCTTTCTACAGGAATTGAACACTGTCCTGAGGGGGACGAATATTTGGAAGTAGTGTTTATTTTACTCTTACATACTATATGACTTTAATTGTAGTCGTTGCGACCTTATTACTTTGCTTGATGACAAGGGGTTATACACTAGTATTGCTTGGCTTTAAGTTAATACCTATGCTTGTTTGCAAACAGTATTTCCTCTAGTAATGTGTTCCTTTGATAGGGAGTGTGAGTCACTCCATTTCATGACCGTAGCTTTTGCAGTTACTTTCGTTAAATTGCTCAATACAGTCTAGTTTTGTATATCAGTGTCTCATTCCAGTAGGCCTTTGTGTAAAGATAGGTTTTGTGAGTGTCTTATGACGAAGGGGAAGGGATCTGCTGACCCAAAGGAAGAGCCACGACTACCAGTAACATCTCAAGAAAGGTGAGATGCTCAATTCTGTTCTTAAAACAGATACATCAATTAGATAGGTAAGTAGATGGTTAGGGATACGCTTCCGAAGAGACATAATTTTAGTACTGGCATCTCAGAACAGGATTGTGTTGCGGTCAGCGATTCAGATTAGGGAGCGGTGGTCAAGCGACTCTGACGAGTCAGTCGTTATCTCGAGGTGTTCCTGTGTGTGTGTTAGTAATGCGTCTCGAGGCTCAAATTGTTATTATGGGATGAATAGAGCGTTAGTTCATATTGGGGAGTGTTTAGGCATATGTGGGATGATATATAGTGTAAAGTAATGGCGGTATTTTGACCGCTTGTGTGTTAAAACATGCGAAAATACGCGCGAGTGTGTTATTTCTTTGTTTCCTATCTCTCTCTCCTTTCTTTGGTGGAGAGATTCACGCGCTGTTACAGAAAACGCACGTGTTATCATTTTTTTTTATTTCAATGTTAAATTGGACTTTCATTACACCTGCAACTGACTTATTTTTTGGGCGGTGGCTGCAGTGTCGTCATCGGCCTGAGTGACATGTCAGTGATGCCATGAGTTTGGGCAGAGTGTCTTGCTGGCTTCGCTGTGCTCTGAGCACTACAATTGCATTTGAGTATGTTTCATATATATAGCAATCGGCAATTCTGCATTAGGTTGTATTATTTCTGGGACTTTGATAACTGGGTAGGAATTGATTTGATATCTGAATTTCTTTGTGCAAAAATTTTTACGCAAATGTGTATACATTTCTTTAGTGTTGTTTTTTACTGTTTTTTCTTCATATTTTTATAATTACACACGTACGTGTGTTATTTTGGGTGCATACGTGAGTGTATGTAAAGTGGGTGCGACTGTTTAAGCTTATTCATCAATCTGTGCCTTGGAGACAGGTCGTGACAGGTCATCTCTCTGAGGGTTTGGCACTCAGCTTTTTTTTTTCTATAGATGTCAGCAGGCCTTGGGAGGAGCGATAAAGGGAGTGAGGTGTTGCTCTGAGGGGGCGAGGGACGAATTTCTCTCTCTCTCTCTCTCTCTCTCTCTCTCTCTCTCTCTCTCTTGTGTCTCTCTCTTGTCTGCTCGAGTTTCATTTTCTATTCGTGAGAGTGGATGCCCATTCTCTTTGTGAAGACTTTTTTTTTTTTTTTTTTTTTTTTTTGGCCTTGAAGAAGTAGGTCTGACCTACTAAAGGACAAATCATCTGTGTGCTCAGCCAGCATTTTTTTTTATGGGACTTTGAATTTAACTGCAGAGGTTAGTTCATTTTGAATTTCATTTTGGGGTTTAATGTAATGATGGGTTTAATTAATTGTGAATTTTCTTATGGGTTTACTTAATTATGAACTCAATTTTGGGCTTACTTAATTTTTAATTTAATTAAGGGTTTAATTAATTTTGTGAATTTAATTGTGGTTTTAGTTAATTCTGGATTTGACTGTTGGTTTAATTAAATTCAGATTTAATGGTGGGTTTGATTAGAATTTTCTTTTGAGTTTTTTTGGGAATTAATTGTCAGAGTAAAGGGATTTAATATTCTAGTTTTCGTGTTGTATGGGAATTATTTCAAGGGAAATTTTTTTTCCTTGTGTTTTTCTATAAAGGGTCTATTTTCTGGGACTTGGGATTTTTTTTTTTTTTTTTTTTTTGCATTTGTGATTAGCCAAGAATAAGTTAACGGATTTATTTACGAAGAAGAAAGTAGCAAAAATGTGGAGAGGAAATAGTGATCGGAGATTCTTTAGATCAGCCTATGATTGTGTAGGACGCGGAGATCCAGTCCGCGGTCCGAAGAATTTTGTTGAAAGTCGGAATAACCAAAGATCGATGGTTAGCTTGAGTTCTAGGGTCCCATGGGGTCGTTGCTTTAATTGTAATATGCATGGACACATTAAGGGATTTTACCGTGTTAAGTATTGTGGCAGTTGTTTCTTAGCCATCAACAGAAACAAAAGTGACGATTTTAAAAAATCGTCTGTTTTTTTATACTTTGTTAAAAGAAAAAATAAATTAAGTCCCCACATTAGTTTCTAAGTTGAACATTCATGATTTAGGTTTCTATTAACTTCTTGGTTATTTATTTAGTTTTTATACTTTTAATTTCTCTTTACTTTGAATTTTATGTCTATGTACTTTTATTTATATTTTTTCGTGATTTATATCTATTGTGCTTATGTTACTTATTCTTTATTTTTTATTTATTATATTTGAAATACTTTTTTTATCTACTTTTCGTTTTTTATTTCTTTTTACTTAATTTGTTTTTTATTCATTCTTATTTATTTTGATTTATGTTTATTTATTTTGAATTTTTATTTTTATATATTTTATTAATTTATATGTTATATATTTTCTTTTTTCATTTTATTCTTTTATGTTTGTTACTATTTATATTTTGTAGATAATTACCAGATTAATTTTCAATAATATATCATTTTTACTTGTTTACATATTTTTACACATGATTTTTTACACGTGATCTAGGACAGTGCAGCTACCAAGCGTAATTTTCAGGATACTGAGTTGCGCCTGTGGCCCCCTCACGACTCCATTTCTTTAGGAGAGATGTACGCGTGCATAACAGTAAAATCTTATAAGCCTTCTACACATATTTTGAAGTCAAGAGGAAATCCCATACATCCTGCTGGGATTAGAAGACCTGAATAGGCGCCAGCTGGTTTTCCCTGTGCTTAGCCTAAACATCATGTATTCAGGTTATGGTGCACATAAGTATTCCTCAATTCTATCCAGTTGAGGATGTTGCTTATAGAACAACTAACGAGAGCATTATCAGTACCAAAGAATCACAATCGCTTATAATCATATATGATATGAGATCATACCCTTCATCATATTCTTAACTTTTCGTTAAGAGGGAATGTTTTTCTCTCATCTCTGGCAAAATATCAGCATAGCCAGTTTCTTATATCAGTTTCTAAACGACAACTTTTAAAATTACATTTTATTTTCTTTTGCAGTCACGCTTAGGTATATTTTAAGCCGCCCTCTGATACCAAATTTTATTCGCATTTATTCAGAATGACGAGATTTGTTTCCGTTCCTTTAGAATCTCTTAGATCATCGTAAATCAGAGAGACAAGCTGATCGTATTGTTGACGGGTATTGACTATTTGGTTTTCGCATACATTTCCTGCAGCACCTGTGGGAGGAGGAGGAAGACCTGGGATATCGGAGACGATAACGTCTTTCCGGATTGCAAAGCCGAAACTTTCTATGGTCAGACGTTTTCTGTCTTGGTGTAACCCCTCTCCAAGTAGCTTGAAGTTATCTGGTTTACGTGTGTTGTTAGAGAAGATACGAAAACAAAAGAGAAATGATTGCTTCCCAGACACCTGAATCATAAGGTAGGTTTTCTCACTCACTGCAATGCTACATTGAAGGTGAAAACGAGGTAGTTTTCGATCAACGTCTCTTATTTCTACAAACGAGGGATTTCAAAGGAAATTTCTTTTGTCAAAACACGAAGGGAAGTCAGTGAGCGTAAACTATGTCTATTTCTATCGTTAATGGTTTCTTTATTGATAAGATGTATTCTCCCCAAGTCTCACGGCTAAAAAGATGGGATAACAGCCACAACTGCACTCCCCTGATAAATGCCGAATGAAGGGCGAGTTCCTTATGAAACATTTCCAACAGCTATCCTTCAAAATATTTATCAGCTTCAATTCGATACACCACTAGTGTCGGAATCTTTCATTTTAGCACTTTTTGAACCATTATTCTTTTTTTCTCAATTCATCCGCTAGACTGTAAACCCGGTAATTCAAGACATACAAATGCATTTCAAAAACTGAACATCCTTTTTAAATAACTTGTCTTCTATGATTATCCGAGCTTTGCTAAACCATGTCAGCATTCTGATTCATTACTCATTTAAGCAGACACTTAGAAAAGTACTTGTTTTAACCAGGTGGCTCTCCCTGTTCCATCGTCTTAGCACACTTGCTACCCAGATGATTGATCAAAGTAGTATTCCCTATCTTTTCATTCTTTACTTTTTTTTTAGTCACATTCCACAACTACTCTTCATATCTTTAAGAGTAAGTGCCTCGATAATAAACTAATACATATTATTCAGCAGCTTCAGAAGAGTTTCCTTGTAACTTCACTGCTTCTGCCTCCTCTTGAATCCTCTTGTCTTTCATTTTACAATAACTCACAACTTTTCCACCCAAATATCGGTCAGTCTGTTATTTTGCCACCAGCGATACCAACACCACTGCATGTTCCTGATTTATATTGACCCACCTGAACTTTCCATCGCTAAAATTTACAGTTAGTGATCTGGTTCCTTTGACCAGTGCATGGAACGTCTCTGTGTTATCACAACCCAACAAAAAATTTCAGTCATATCCCATTTTGTATTCACTATCTTTCCTTTACTTCATAAATCTGCACCTACGTCTAGTTCTTTCCCATTACAATTATTATATACCCATGGTGACATCAAGCACGCTTGTGCTTAACTAAACGGAAATCTTCTCCCTTTTACATATTATGGCAGAAGCTTCCCTTTCACACTAAAACAACGACATCTATCCTTTCAGATATCAAGTAATTTCAGATCATTTGGCAGATAACTGAATCCTAAGCTTTGCCGAAGTCGATATCCGGCAGATACTGTACGGTTCTTTCTTTAGCTCTAAAGCTTTTCACTTGGGTTTCATAATAAACAATTAGGATCTCGAACTCTAAGAGTAATCCTTATACCTCTGTAATTACTACACCATCCTATTTTACTTTTTTTTTTTTAAGAGGTAATTGCTTATTTCATTTCATGTGCTTTTTGGAGACATCCTATCAGATTCACTTTACTCTTACAAGCCAGGAAATTCTTTCCCGTCTCATCTTACTGAATGGTATATCTATGAATATCCAAATAACGCATAGCACTTTCTCATTATCCTACCTTCACGAAATCGTCAGGAACTCATACAGTTATCTTTGTAATAACACTTATCCTTTACTTTTCTCTTTATTACATCAATTTTACTTTTTAATCCTTCAAACTATTAACTTCACTGATCTATGACAACCTCCCTTGAGAAACCATAATTATCTTCCTTTGCTCGTTGACTATTTTTTGCAGTCACATATTCCCAGAACAATATTTGTCAGTATTCCATTTCTCTTTTACTGTTCTCCTAAATTATGGCCATGAAGATTGAGATGAAAATACAAATAAATGATGTTTAAATATCGACGGGAATGAGAGAAACAGCTTTTCTTTGTAAGTAACGTAAAACACTAACTTTAGTCTCCGATTTACTTAAATGTAATATATAGTTGATGAAAACGATCAGGAAAACGGAAAGTCACATCTGCGAATCCCATGAAGCGCCTAATGTTAATTTACAAGAAAATCTTTCTTTTAATTACCCCAGTATTTTAACGAGGCGTTCCTGTACTGAGGAATCATATAAAAATATCCGACAATAAACCCAACTGGTGTCCCTTAATAGAAAGAAAACATTTAATTTCTTTCTTTCTGGAAGGTTGATGGCAGAGGAAGAGATAGCACTGATGATAGCTGTGGATCTCCTAGAGCCAATTCAAAGAAGAACGTCTTATGAAGAGCTATTGGGGAAATAAGTAACTGACCAAGATAATCAAGAAGTGCTATGCAGCCAAACCTGTCGTACAGTTGTTGCTGATGGATTTTCCTGTTAATGGAGAAATGAAGTCAGAGCTATGAAATTATGTACAAAGACATACAACCCATCATATTATGACTCCATCTGAATCTCTTGAGTTGCAGCAGATACTTTCTAACAAATTGCAAGTACTAAGTCCTTTGGGAAAGCAAAAATTAGAAGGAAACATCCGCTGGATAATATAGAGATGAAAAGGAATAGCAAGTTGATGAATGTATTGTTGAAAGGAGGAGAAGCATTTATTAGACGAAGTGAGAGTTAAATTCATATAGGCTCCAGTTGGAGCAGAAACAAAGAAGGGTTGAAAATGTAGCTGTAAAATGTACTAAGGCATGAGTATATGGGAATGTTTGAGGTTAGTTCAGGTTAGATGAATAAATACATTAGGAAATGGAAGGCTTTTGAAGGAAAACAAGAGATTATGGAGGTGCAGTTGCATGAAAAAAAGACGAGCTTTGTGTAGCTGAAAAGGATATTAGACAAAATAGTCAAGAAGGTAAATTTCAGTAAATAAAAATAAGACGTATAGTGAAAACACATTGGAGAAGATACGAGACCCGGAAGGAATAGAAATTGTTCGACAGGGATGTAAATGAAAAGCATAAATAGAGCTTTGCTAGGCAAAGCGAAAACAGTTTGTCAATCGAGTTGAGCAGTATAAAGACATGTTGAATGTGGAAGATAGAAGAGAGGCAGAGCTGAATGACACAAAGGTGGAATGGATTGAAGTAACTTTGAGAATACTTGTGGAAGTGACTGATGAGTATGTGTGGGTCAGCTAAGTGGTTGAAGAACGGAAAGACATCAGAAACTGAAACGATAACATGTGAGATTTGTGGTATAATAATAATAGTATAATAAAGTACCTTATCAAGGTTTAAAAGGCTGAACAAGGTAATTGTTCCAAAGGAATTGATAAAAGGAATATTTGTTCAATTATATGAAATTAAAGGTATAAAGGTAGCTGTAA